>NW_009595857.1:24594-37768 GCF_000690535.1 Cariama cristata
TTGCTCTACCTTCAGGAGCACAACTTCAAATTCAGCATTAAAATACATTTTTGGAGAAGTGGAGCTGTTTGTACCAGCGATGGTGCTTCCTCCACAAAATGGTAAACATAAATGCAGTACTGATTACTTTGCAAACCATGCCCTGAGGCTGAAAGTCCAGTGAAACAGTGATTTCAGAAGCAATATTGGATAAGGTATTCTCATTACTCCCCAGGCCATTGCAAAAAATTAGTCCCCGATCCCTGCAAAAATCCCTGATTTAAAGAAAGATTGGTTGTCTCTGTTCATAGCCCAGCTCTACAAACAGCTGTGCTGGCATGGGTGGGGGAGTTGTGTGATGCGTTGGCAAATCTGAGCAGCCAAAGAGGGAAATTTGTTCAACTGGTTTGGTCCCTGAAGCCCATGTATCAACAAACCACAGCCTGTGCACCTGATTAGTTTTCTGCAGTTCCCTGCTAACTAATGGTATGTACCTGTCCATCTGCAGAGCCAGATACAGCTTCTTTTAAAAGAGCAGAAAGGAATCCCTGCTGAGCCTGACAGAAGACAAGCCCACCGTGTGTCTGCCTGGTGCTGTGGAGTCCTGTGACAAAGGTGGCTTGAGGCTGTGTATTTACTACCCAGCTGATGCACACTGACAACTTGACCTCTACACTTACAAGATCCATGTAGTATTTCATGGCTTACCTCAGCTTCTACAGGCCCTATATCCTAAAACCCCATCTACGTCACAGAGGAACCTTCCAAGCAGCTGATGGACAAAAGACTTCTGACAGTCATTCTGGCTAGGATAACATTTAAACATGAGGAGGAAATACAATGCTGCTCCCTCCCCCAAGTGCAAGTTAATTTTAAAGTTAATACTGTAAGTCCTTATAGATAGGATGTTTTAATTACCTTCAGCCTGTCCAAATCAGCACTCCTAACCCTACGGGTACTGCTGATGTGACTGAGAGCTGACAGCTTTTCCAAACACCAAGCAGAGTATTGCAGTCACTAATGACTCAAACTGCCTAAAATGGCATGATTTTTATCACTTTGACAATACTGATGACAACTCTCTTTAAGCATAAAGGAATTTTTAAAATTTGCTAAGATTTATAAAATGACCCTACCTAAAAGTTTGATGTGTGTATGTAAATTGTTTAAAATCACATACAAAGAACAGCCTGACTTTGCCTCATACCAACATTAAAAAAAGGTCTCTCAGCTCACAGAAACAAGCTTGGCCCTCCTTTCCTCAGTTTACATAGCCTCCTGCTCGATTCACTCTCCCACTCTTCCTTTTCCCCAAAGCCTGGGAAAACAGATAGGGCTCACCCCCAAAATATAGCAATCTTCGACTTCCGCTGTGGAACGGTACATGACTGTGGTAACCAGTGAGACAAGGCATGCAAGAGAATCAATGGCTGAGCTCATTGAGCTAATTCAGCTGTTAGGAAAGAAACCAAAACCCATAAAGCCCCTCAAAGGTCAAAAAGCATCTCCTAGTTTATGCATGAGAATGACCTGGAAGTTGGTGTCATCCAGAGAGTGCTAATATATAAAATTCCAGAATTCAGAAAAATTCAGAAAAAATATTATGTGAGCAATAACTTGCTCTGTATATGAGCTGAAGTTTTTAAACTGTCCCCCACAGAGATAATCATAGTAAGATCCACAACAAGAAAGATCTTGTTACAATTCCCCACCAAATACTAATGTAAACAACACCATGCTTCTATATTCAGAAAGTATCTGTATCTCTGACAAGTCTTGTAAGATTTCTGAGACCAGAACAACAAAAGCCAGTCAAATGCAAGTAGGTCTTAATTTCCAAACACAGGTATGTTAACATCCAAAAGGTGCATTAGGATTTTTTCTGGCTCATAAAGTATTAGGTACTAGAGTACTTAATCTCTAAGTTATGTCTGATTCAGCTCCTGCTAAAATAAGAGATGCTGGTGGATCCAAATGGGAGGCTAGGACATTTCAACAAACTCTTTAGCCATTATCAGGCCTGGCTGGCTATGACACATAAAGATGCTCTTTCAGGCAGAAGCAATGAGCATGGCTCCACCCAAACCAAACTCTGGTCCTGCTAGAACGGTCCCTTTAGTAGAGATCTGCACACCCTCCCCTGTGTATCTGACCTTCTGTATACGGTCAGCGTAGGTGCACCTACTGCTGGTGCAACAGATGTTAAAGCAGCAAAACCTGACTCCCAGAGCAAAGGGATTAATGGAGCATTAACATCAAGGCCCCAGTTGTGGCCATTTAAATGCTAACAGCCTTAAGTAAGATATCCAAAACACAAGCTTGCAGTGTGAGCCACTAGAACTTAATTATAGAACATTTGGGGCCAAAACTTGCCCCAGGATATGCATGAAGTCATTCCAATGATGCTGATGGAAACCCACGTGCTACATATTAGAAAAGCAACTGGTTCTAAAAGGGGCTGTTTTAAAGCAGAATGTAACAGGTTAGCTTTTACTGAACAGTCCTTTTACTATTTACATTTACAAAAATTAATCACGTCACAGATGCCCAGACTCATCAGCTGGATGCAGGTTCACATTCTTCACTAACATTCCCACAAAATCAGTTAAAGAAAAGCTTGGTTTTAAAGCCTAGCATGTTGAATTAATGCTCTGTTAAATCTGGCAGATTTTGTCCATGGTTCTTTACTGACCCTTGTTGTAATTCTCCTTTTGTCACTCTTCTGATGCACCTTTTCCCATCCAAAGTGTATTTCATGGTCCAGAGATGTTTTTTGACTGAGCAGAGTGTATTTTCACCTCCTGTTCACCTCCCAGAGCAGTATTTCAGGGCCCATCATGAGGTGTGTCATTAAACCTAAAGCATGCACATGGCTCCTCTCGCATTGCAGCTAACAGTTCTGTTAGGCTTCAAATCCGCTGGGCAGCAGCAGGTAAACACGGCTTTTGTTTTAGCAGCTCAGTTACAGCTAAGTGAGCATCTGCCCTGGCTGTACACAATAAACCTTCTATTTCAGAGGAGTATAATTGTCATTGCATTTCGTTGTCCTTTGAAACTTGGAGCAAGAGGCTTCAGCCTGAGGTTTCTCTGCAGTCTTTAGGACATTAAAAAACCCACACCCTTCACTGCTTACTACCATATGCAATTATTGATATCTATGTAAAATGAAAGGGAACTATCTCACTACCTAAAGCCTCAAATGATCCACTTGGCATGGGATTCCAACACAAGAGGCAAAGCAGTAGAAATTCAGCATTGTTACACGTTTATGGTACTTGCTATATGCAATATACTGAGCAAAACTTCGCTGTCACTTTAAAGATTTTCCTATTCCTGTTGACAGGTTAGGGGCCTCTAGAGAAGTGTCTGATCGGATTCTACTTTTCAGCTCTAATGAACCTTTCTGCAAAGTGGGAGCTGAGCTGGCTCCATTTCCACTTCTCTTGTAAGAATTTCACTTGTGGAAGTTATGGGCCTGTTCACTCACATCCAGCACCTTGTTTCCCCCAAAAAAGACTTTTACATCACCATTTCTTCAGGGAATGGATTAGTACTTCTGCTTTATGTCTCCGTGTATGGCAGAGATGCAACTTTGAAAGCAAATCTGTGGTGAAATTCAAGACAGGAAAGCAGCATGTATGTGTTCAGAACAGAGTATCCATGGCATGAAGACTGCAAAGTAATTGGCAACTGATCCAAAATCCTTGAATGGGCAATTTGAGGCAACTTCATCTATGTAAAGTTATCTATAGCATGTAGGGAGCAAATACATACACACATACATGCGTTTGAGAAAAAATACCCAACCTCTTGGTACAGACTGAAATTGCCTAGTATATGCATTAGTGTTTAATGAAGTGTTTGGGGCTCATGCTAACTTTGATTTGTAGGGCTTTAAGTCATGCAGCTCATGCTAATATTACTGTATGCTGCTAAGAATACAAAGAAGAATTTTTAAGACCAGTTGAGTGTGTTACACTCACAAATCTCATTTTCTTTCAATGTAAATTGTATGTTTAATCTCTTTTGAAGGTTTCGAAGATCCTATCCACCTCTTTTGGGTAAACAGTCTCATGAAAGGATGCAGTGCAAATTATACCTTCCTGTTCCATTGTGTTCCTCCCTTTTCCACACTTTTCTTTCTGCCTGTCTCTTTATCTGCCTTTTTTGGTCTCTCTCTACTCACTCTAGTCACTCCATTAGCCTGCCACTTGCTTTCCGCTTTCAGATATATATTTTGTAATAGCCTCTAATATACATCTTTTTCCTGCTGTTCCTACTTACCTCTCCTGGAACTGTCAATGTCCCATGTCACCACAGTACCTGGGCTGTAATTTGTGTGTTTACCTTTACCTTGCATTTATTACGATAAACTCTCTCTGTCTCACACCCCCACCGTTCGTGACCTCCGATTTCCTATCCTCTTCAGTTCCTACCACTCCAGAAAAGACAGGAGGGGGAACGAAGCGGTTGCAGAGGCAGTGCCAGCTGTCACAGACTGATTGACAATGAGCACAGTGCCTCAAGTGCGGAGATGCCGCAGTCTGTAGAGTGAAGTGAGACCTTGGTGCCCAGTACGCCCTCCTGGATTGAACAGACATTTTGAGTGTGGATGCCGAACACTGTTAGCCCAGTGACTCCCTGCATTCTCCTCACTTCCTTCTCCCAAGCTGTCAGACTGGCAAGGCTCAGGAGAGATCACAGGTTTCCTAATTGCATTTGTGCCTGCACAGAGAGAAAACTTAAATACAGGCTGGTCAGATCTGTACTGATGATGGAGAATGCTTTGCTCCATTCCGCGCTAGTGTGGGCTCTCTGATTTGTGCCTGGCAGCCTCCTTGTTCCTGAGGACAGAAAGATAAACTGTGGCTTTGTATGCATGGGGAAGACGACAAAGAGAAAGGAGAGAAAAGGAAATGCATTACATCTATCTGTGGAAACACTTTCTCAAATGATTCCTGCAACTTCATGTACTGCGTCCCCTCCATGGGCACATCTATCCTGGATGGCTGTATCTTGGGTTTATAGAAAAAGCTTGTTCCATTACCTACACAGTCAGATTGGAGCCCTGTATTGGTGCTGATCAGTCTGTTCAGACTCTTCTGACTGCTCCTTGCTCAGAGGCCAGGCACCAGGCACTCTTTTCAATGGCTATTTAAGTGGCGAGTAGGCTTTGGCAGCTAGGTAATCCAGAGAGAATGCGCAGCAGCAGCCAGTCTGGACTGTGAATCTGACTCAAAAGTGGTTAAGTTTTCCTTCAACTGCACAGGATAGACCCATCTTTTAACAGGTCATTTTCTCGTCAAACCAAACACAAAAGCTGACTAAATCAAGATGGCCCAGCGACTCTTGGGAATCCCAGTGCCTTTAATGATCTGAGAGAAAGCAGGAGCCACGGACAGTCCTTCTCCCAGGTTACGGGTGGCTCTATGGGCAGCACGAGTTTACTTAGCTCAGTGGGTCATGATTACTGAAATAACAAGTTGCTTTCTTCTTTTTTATCGCAAAGTCTCACGGGAAGCTTATTTTGCATACAGTGACTCAGAAAGCTGCCTGCTAAGCTGCACGTACTGTATGTCTGTCTGGAACAAGTCAGAGTAATTTGTCCTCTTGTTTACAGCAGCCTATTTATAACAGTACAGAGATGACCCAAGGATACACCAAGTCTCCCCTCCAAACATCCAGAAAAGGGGCTTTTCACACTCATCACAAAGCCACGAATACTATAGTTCCCTCAATTCCTCCTTCTAGTGAAGATGATCTCCAAGGGCAACAGTGAGCAGAGTGCGTTAGAGCAGGCTTTGATGAAATACATCAGCAAGAACATTTGTTGTGTCATGATCACAGCAGGAAGCCACCTGCCCCAAGATGATACACATCCCAAAAGATGGAGGACACGCATCCTTGAATACCTAAGCATTATGGTATCCACTGTTAACTATTTTCCCCAGAAATGAGTTGTTTGCAAAGGATAATGTCCTGAAGGATGCAGACAGGTGATCGGCGTCTTTCAGGATTTTCATTTAATGGCTTTCAACGCTCAAAACTGCTAGAATGAAATCTATAAAGCCACAACCTTTCTCAGTCAGACAATTTAATCTCTTACTAGTATCTGTCTCAGAAAGCACTGTATGTCATGTATGTAGAAGCAATAGGCGTGTAATGAATCATACATGTGTATTCTAAATTAATTCTTCACAGGAGTAATTTTAAGTCTCCTACATTAGCATCTCCTGCTGGCTAACGTTTACAGCTATTCCCTATCTCTAAGGCTGGATTGGTAGAGTTGACTGAACAACTGATTCAGAATGGAAAAATTTACCCCCTTTTTATTTCTGGTACCCAAGTCTTAATTTTTTCAAGTGATGTTGTTATTCAGTCGCATGAGCTGAACAGCCTGGATAAATGGTATATATCCCTTTGGCAATATATAAAGGACTTGGGTTTTTTAACTATTTGTTATTTTTACCGTGCGTCTGGTCATCTAAGTCATATGCTTCCTGTTTTTAACTGAATGACAAACTTTTCAAGCAGGAACATAGATTCCAAATGATGCATAAGTACTCATAACCACAGAATTCTTCACCTGAACATGTCTGAAAAGTTCATTAGGAGAGAAATACAGCAGAATAAAACAGAATCTGGACAAATATGTGCAGACGCCAGTTTGTGGTGTTTTGCCAGGCCTAAGATTAAAGTCTCAAAATACAAATAGGTGAAATAAGGTACTCTTAACATTTTTGTGAATGGTTTTACTTTACAAAGAGTTGCATATCATGAATTAGAGAGGGATATAGAGTGGAATTAAGGCTTTACGACATTCATATGGGAAGATTTAAGTTTCTAACTTATCATAGACTTTTTTACTTTCCAGGAAAGTGATCCTCCCGAGCTTTAAAGATGTTATGCCAGGTGTCAAACATTCTCTAGCCACATCACAGCAGTGAGAACAGAAACCTTCCTACTAATTAATCAGTGCAGCCTGTGGCTGCATTTTGTTGTTCCCTGGCAATCCCACTTCAAGTCCTTGAGCCTTCCTCTGGAAGGAGTGGGACAGAAGTGGAGATAACAAACCTGACTATTGGTTGAAAGCAACATACATCTCTCTTTTCCCAGAGAAAAGCTTTCTACAGTCGCTCGTGATGGCAGTGGCAGCAGGGAACCATATTTTGGAGTGCAGGGAGTTTAAATGATTATCCCTTGGCCTTATAAGAAGAAGCCTTTGGGCTCAGTTGTGCTATAGCCCCTCATCATTTCAAGAAGAGAGCTGGCAAACAGCTGCTTTCCATCAAAGACCTTAGCAGGACGCGCAAGAGCGGCTCACAAGGCGAACAGGCCGCAGGGCGCGGGCGGGGTGGGCAGCGGGGGCTGGCTCCCAGTACCACGGACAGAGCAGTCAGGAAGGGCTTCTGCTGGGAGGAACACCACCAGATCCGTCATCAACAGGAACTTGTTTCTTCTTAGTTATATAGAGCGATCAGACTGTTTTCTTGCACCCACTGACACGTTGACTGGCATTCTCAACAGTGGCTATCTTAGCCACTGCGGCTTGGAGGGAAAATAACGAAGAAAAATGTAGAAGATAAACTCCAAGCTGTCAACAATGGTTTCTTCTGATTACGAGAGGTGCTGAAATCGTATACCACCAACATCAATAGAAATTTGTGCGTACCTCAATATCCATCAGATTCCAACACTCAGTTGTGTGATTAATGCGTTCTGACATGAGTCACAAAACTAACTCCCTTTGCAGAATCCTTTGAAAATTATACTTAAGATTGGCAGGAGAGCTGGACCTCACCATACATCTTATCATTCTTTTATGACAGAAGAGCATTTTGTACAACCAAGTCTACACTCCACTGCTCTCAAATTAGGTCTCACTCCACAGATCTGCATTCCCAACATTTCTTTCTTTTCTAGATACTTATGTAAATCATACAGTTGTAGCATCAGCTCATCGCAAGACCTTAAAAATATTTTGTCTCATAAAATCCTTGTAGATCACTGAAGTGCTAGTATTCCTATCTCACATGGCTAGAAACTAAGGCTTGGAGATGTTATTTGCCAGGGTCACAGAAGAAAATAGTAAGCAGAAATCTGAAAATCAGTCTTTAGAATTCCAAACCAGTGATTTAACTATGGAATAGTCGTGCTGTCCACTTCAGGATTAAAGACCCTCAAGACCCTTTTCCTCCTGCCCTCCCACACAATTAAATTGGATCTTGAAGATGTGTCATTTCTCATTAGGTTTTGTCCCATGATTTCACACACCAAATATTTTGTTTTGAACATTTTTCCCTTCCAGCCACTTCCACTATTGCTTTTTCCCCCCTACTTTTCCCATTTCTCTTACCCTCCTCCCTTTCTTTCCCAGTTCTTAGTTTCCACCAGGCTCTCAACCTTCTCCCTCCTTCTAGGTTCTTTTAATCTTTGCTTTCATTTTCCCCTTGTTCTCCTCTAATATCCTCTGCTACAATTCTCAGAAGGATTGATAATGCTCAGAAAAGTAATTTTTGATGCTCAGGTGCTCTTCTAAAGGAAAAAACCTAAGTGTACTAACCTCTCAACTACTGGAAGTCAAAAGGAGGGTGAAGAAATGATAAGTTTCAGGCAAATTTACCTTTGTATTCTGTAATATACATGTGTATTTTGGGGGTGAAATTACTGATTCACAGCACATGGCTTTGGAACTCTGCTACCTGAAACTGCTTTTCCTTCTGCATCCACTTGTTGCAACAGAGATCAGCAGAGGCTGCTGTGCTAGAAGCCCCAAGGGTCAGGAAAAGTCCACACAGGATTTTTAAACTTTTCACCCTACCTTCTCCATTTGCTTCATTGAATTGCTCAAAATTCCATGTATCGTGCAAAGCTGGAGTCTAGTTTCTCTGTGGGCAGCATAGGCTATAATTTTTTATGGCAACATTTTCTAGGGATGTTAAGGAGAGATGCATACTTCTTCCTACTGCATTGTGTATTTCTGATTTCCATTCTGGATGCTCAGAGAGCACTGGATATTTATTGAGTCTTTCATAAACCTGAACTCCTTGCCTACATCAAGGTTCACTTTCACAGACCAGTTAGGAGCACGGCTGTTCCCCAGTCCCGTATCTCCTTTCCTTTGCTCTGCTAGTATGCTTACTGCTCCATTCAGTCTTCAAGAAGTCTCAAGATGGTGTGTCTTCCCCTCAACTCTACTGCCTTGTGCTCATGGCACATGCAGCTGAGATCACTCAAACCCCATAACTGAGCGACCTTGTATGTAATCCAGCAGCAACAGTAGACTAAGAACATCTCAGTCAGGTGCCACAAAAAGTAAAGTGCGTCCGGCAGCCACAAACTTCATTACATCCCTACCAAAGGCCTTATACAAAATGATGCTCCCTTGGTGCAAGAACCTTGTCTTTCCATATTTCGTTACAACTCCAAGTACAGTCCTAGAGCCAAACTGATAGCAAGTGAAAAGTAGGCTGAAGGCTCTTTTCCTGACAGAAACAAATAGTAAATGCTAGCTGCTTTCAATACCATGCTCACTGTGCTTTGACATTTGGAGACATCCTTAAGTGTGGATTTCTTGGGTTCTACCATTTGACTGTTCTGCCTCAATGCTATTTCAGTGTATATTTTAATGAGTGAATTTATTATATAGCTCACTGCACAAAATTTTCAGTTGCATTATAAAAAACTCCCTAGTACTGATTTTTGGATCAGATATTTCCTGCATGTATTTTGAATCCACTGTTGGTTACTGAGTAGCTTTTCTCCATTATTTTGCTTTTGTTCTTGGTCCTGTCTGGGAATAAAGCTTAATGTGGGTCTGCCCTCAGTACTACTACCTTTTTTTTTCTTCCCCTGTATCCCAGACTACAGCATAGACCTCTCTTAAACCCAGTGAGACAAGATAAGCCTTTTCTGCCTGGCAGCATTTCAGAGACATTAAGTGTAAGAGAGAAGGTAAGTAATTCACCATGCCTCCCCATTTCTGTAATGGGGGAGGACATCCTGATACATTTACAATACTCCTCTGGGGATATTTCATCAGTTATACCTAACTCTAATGGACAAGAATTGATTTGAACTTTCTACTTAGCACAGAGCTGTAAACAGCTTCACTCCAGGTTGCAGCAATGAACTGGTGTTTTGTAAAATTGAGAGAAATTCGGAAAACTTCTGCATTGGTCTATTAAGTAAGCTAGTAGCTGAATGATCATGGGATAAACTAACTTGTATTTTCAATTTTAATAACAAAGAGAACAATTATTAACCTAGATGATACATTTCTTTTGTTCTCGCATCTCTCTCCCATTTTTGTCAGGGGCTGGCATTTCACCTATTTTGTTTACTTTCAGTCAAGATTTGTCAAATCAGGATACAGTTTGAGAAGGTATTTTTATTGCTCTCTTTAATGTCAGATGCTTATTTTTGTAGTTCTCAGAGCAAAAAGTCCAGAGAACTCTTTGTCCTGCTGTAGTCATTAGATAATATTTGCTAGTCTAAAGTCTACAAAAAATTAGCACCCGAGGCTCTGGGGGTATTGCTCCCACTATCAAATTTTCTATTGCTTGGTACCTTGGGCTGTTTTATTCCTGGGCATGAAAGCAAAATTCCATCATTTTTGAAAATTTGGCATATACAGCATTATATCTTTGCCAAGGTTTGCAAAGTGAAAATACAGAGTTCTGTGTAGCTCTGCTACGGACTAACTAAGCAGCTCCTGTTATCACATGCTGTATTTTTTAATGCCTGTTGCATTAGAGATTATCTAGAAAGGTTGCAACTGGGGCAAATGATCACATCAGTAATCCGTATTTTTAAGATCCTTATTTCCAACATACTGATCATCATCTTGAGCCATGAAAACACTTTTGTAAGGTGTTAACAATTCTTTACAAATAATACTAACAGTCACAGAAAGCAGATAAGCAACAGAGTTGTTTTATATTAATGTTAACGTTAGAAATCAGGCAAGCATAAGCAAGAAAAGCCATAATGATGACCTTCCCAGTTCAGCCTTTTGTTCCTCTGAACAGCAGATGTCATTCTGCAAGACTGTGTTTCTGCAGTGTTTTATTGCGTTGAGGATAGAGAGAATTGTTGGGGGTTTTTTTTGGATCATAATCTGGGTCTGGTGATGGAACAAGATACTGGCCTTCAAAGCTTTGCTACGGGGCCACAGAAGTACCTCTAATATAGGCAGGGCAGAAGATGTCAGGTTTCAAAATCAGGCAGCTCTAGCTGCCACCACCGTCTGACAATTTGAACGGGATCCCAACCTATTTTCAGTTGG
Source organism: Cariama cristata (assembly GCF_000690535.1). Taxonomy (NCBI): domain Eukaryota; kingdom Metazoa; phylum Chordata; class Aves; order Cariamiformes; family Cariamidae; genus Cariama; species Cariama cristata. The sequence continues at coordinate 35,861 of NW_009595857.1, forward strand.
TATGAACACCAAGAGCCTAATCCTCACAGGCCTTTTTTTATTTTGGTAGTCTCACTGACATCAGTGACACCGGCCCTCTGAGCAGGATCACGCCTTTTGTTTCCAATTTTTCTAGTTCACAAGAGATGACTGAAGATGTACTGAACCAAAATGGCAAAAGGCAAGACAGTCACTAGACTAATGTAACTTTAATACTGTGAAGGATTGGGATGAATAATGGAAAACAGCCTATGTGCCTTCAGAAAGTTGAGAACCACAGTACTGGGTACGCAGCTTCTAAAGCCCTGGTATTTTAAGACAGAAAAGCTGTTAATTTCCTGTCAGCCCCTTGTATGAACTGAGTTTTTGGCATTCATCCAGCACCAATTTAAGGAGTTAGTAGTAAATACTAGGTGCAAGTCTAAATTTTACTTTCTGGTTTGTACCAGTGTCTCAAACATGGCAATAGGGAAACTGGACTACTGCTGTTAACAGGCTGTGTTCTCTTCTGCAGTTTGTAAATAACCAATTAAATTGTGTATTTCCATATTATGAGGGTCAGGTGAATCAATGTTGAATGCCAATAGGTTTCTGCTTATTACTTTGATGCTTTTGTTCTCTTATAATTTTATTTTAGATTTCAGTTTAATTTGATTTTATAACAAGAGGCACAGCTGTATTTTAAGTGTTTTCTAATGAGTTACTCTAAGGGACACATTTCTTGACCCAATACCTCAATTTAGCATTTTACTTGAGACAAATTTGCAATTTGGGAATGGCAGAAGATGAAGAGAGAGAGGTGCGAGCACAAAGGATTTCATCTGAACACTTCACATTCCAGCACATTTCAGGGAGAAACTGCTAAAAGGAACTGGCTCTTGTAATACAGTCCTTATCGTGAAACCACAAAGACAGACTGGACTGAATTATTAACTTCTGTAGTGATAACATTTGCCCCGTCTCTTCTATCCTTATGGATATCCTAGGAAAGGGATCCTGTATGAAATACACAATGCTAGCTACCAATTACTGCTTCACAGACCAGCACCTAGCTGGTAGCGGGAAGCAGCAGAACCTCCTAGCATTCAGTGCTTCAAAAGGTGCTCTTCCACAGAGATGACACGCAGGAACAGAGGGATGGTCTGTTCAGGACAGGAGGCTTTAGGCACTGAAGCACTCAGGCATAGACAGATTCTTCCAAGCAAGTGGAAAGACCCAGTGAAGACTAACCAGCCTACAAAGAGTTGTTTATGTTTTTAAGTATAGTAGTAAACAATTTACAAACTACTGAAATCCCATGCACCAGTACAGGCTGCTGGAGAGCAGCTCGGTGGAGAAGGACCTGGGAGTCCTGGTGGACAACAAGCCAGCAATGTGCCCTCGTGGCCAAGAAGGCCAATGGTAGCTTGGGGTGCATTAGGAAGAGTGTGGCCAGCAGGTCGAGGGAGGTTGTCCTCCCCTTCTACTCTGCCCTCTGGAGTTCTGTGTCCAGTTCTGGGCTCCCCAAGAAAGACAAGGAATTACTGGAGAGAGTCCAACGGAGGGCAACGAAGATGATGAGGGGACTGGAGCGTCTCTCTTATGAGGAAAGGCTGGGAGAACTGGGTCTGTTCAGCCTGGAGAAGACTGACAGGGGATCTGATCAATGCTTATAAATACCTTAAGGGTGGATGTCAAGATGATGGAGCCAGAGTCTTTTCAGTGGTGCCCAGCAACAGATTAAGGGGCAACGGGCACAAACTGAAACTCAGGAAGTTCCACCTGAATACGAGGAAAAACTTCTACACTTTAAGAGTGACAGAGCACTAGAACAGGCTGCCTTAAGAGTGACAGAGCACTAGAACAGGCTGCCCAGAGAGGTTGTGGAGTCTACTTCTCTCTGGAGGTATTCAAAAACCTCCTGGAAGCGATCCTTGGCAACTTGCATTA
>NW_009595857.1:37853-49311 GCF_000690535.1 Cariama cristata
GTGCATACGTTGAAGTTAGCAGAGCACTGGCACAGGGTGCCCAGGGACTCTCCTTCTCTGGAGGTATTCAAAACCCTCCTGGATGCGATCCTGTGCAACTTGCTGTAGGTGAACCTGCTTTGGCTGGGGGGGTTGGACAAGACGATCTCCAGAGGTCTTTTCCAACCCTGATCATTTTGTGATTCTGTGGGTGAAACAAGGTTTGCTAAATTAATTCATAAGATGACTGCTTGGTCTTTCAAAGTAATAGAGCAACCTTTGAACCTCCTTGTTTCTCCAGCTAATTTTAAGAACAGATTGCATTTTTTTTTTGGCTAGGAGCATCAACACCTTCTTCTCAGTTCCTTGAATGCTCTAGGATTCATATGCAATAGGATCCTAGATGATACTCTAGATGATACTATTTATGTTCTTTCTTTTTTTCCATGCACTCTCTGTGAAAGTGGTCTAAAAAAGATCTTAATCAGCTGAAAATCCTAAGAGTCTCCTCCAATATATACAATTGTTACAAACAAAAATAAATTCTTTACAATGCCACAGTATTTCTACCCTTAAATCTTTCCTCTCTTCTTTCATAGTGGCCCTATCTATCCCCGCACAGACTCAAGCTTAAGTACAGAACCTCTGTCTTTCTATGGGTTTGCACTTTGCTTTTGCAACAACTGTTGCATCCTTTTTTCTGTAACTTTTATCTGAGATTTACAAACCTTTCTTACGGCTTTGCTTAGCCTAGACTTGTGCGTAGTAAAAAGTATTTGTTTGGCTTGAACAACCTCTTGCACCTTTGCCCATTTAGGCACATTCAGCTTCCTGCTTCCTATCTTGCACTTTGCAATACCATGTCTCCATGACTTCTCTGGTATGTTTAAGAAACCTTTCTGAACCTTTCAATTTTGTCACATGAATTTTACAGTCTTCCTTGAATTACCTTTTTTTCTTTCTTTCTTTTCTTTAAGCCAAAATAAAACAGGCTACCATTATGTACCTGTTCTGGTATTCAGCAGCATCAGAAGTGTTTCTGAAGCAATTCCTAAACACTACAGTATGGCCTAGGCCAAAGAGCAGTTCTTTAAAGACATGTTACAAATGAAAACGCCCTCTATAACAAATGCTGTTTGCAACACACCAGAACTGCTTGACTTCTTCCTTCTAGCCATTCACTAATGAAAATATTAATATTTCTAATTTACCAAAATAAATAAATATAGCTGCGACTTCTAGTTTCTGGCAATATTTTCATTCTTACTAAATCATATTAAAGGAATATACTGAAATGCAGTGTGATGAATTTATTTTCATGAAAACAGGGAGGAAGACAATGGGTCTAGTCAGACAAAACGCCAAGATCTTTATATACAACATCCTTGAAAACCTATCTCTTCCCATTCTACTTAAGAAATAAATTCTGCATTGAACTGGTTTAACCCAAGGTGCTATAAACTTTGGAATTCAAACTAAGACAATTACATTTTCAAATAATTCTTAGATACAAAACAATCTTACCCATGGTTCCTGATCATGGACTCCAATACAATATTGGTAAAGGAAGGTATAATCTTTATTGCTCACCTCTCCAAAACTTTACCCAAGTGGCAGCCCACACATCTGATCCTGATATTTTTCACTTGTGGTTCTGGATATATGCAACAATTGTCTGGGAAATATTGCAAGGTCCCTTTACACAGGGTGAATTGGGTAAAGACTCAAAATAAGTGGTGCCAATCCTTTATCCATCTGGTTTATGACTGTTCCAGATGGAAGGAAGCTATTAGAACACCACTTTCAACTCCCAGCAAAGGCAGAATATAGTCTCCAAATTAATGATTTACCATATGAGCGACCTAAGCGCCGTCAGAAGGCCAAGAAAGTACTTGGCCCACTTGAAAATGTTCAGATCCGTCTCAAAATGGAAAAGACCAGATTAACAGTTCCTGAAGTCTAGTAGCGAAAGGAGCTAGGACAGCTTGACAATGCCTAACAGAAGCAGGATGGAAGTCAGCCCTTCCATTCTCACGCAAGTTAAAAATACAGGTCTTCTGCCCACCACATATTTTAGGACAACCGTGCTCTCCTGCGGTAGAGTTTCCAACCCCGTCATGCAAGTGCAGCCTTTGACATCCAACTTCACTTAAAATGAGAAAACCTACCAAAATGAATTACTTTCATTTCTTCAGTGCTATTTAAACACCGAACCGTAATGCCGTGCCACTAGTGCGGACAACCGCTGCAATCACGAAGCGAGGGAGGCAGTAGTTGGGGGGGTGACCACTGGGCCCCCAAGCTCCTGGGGCAGTTGAATGGCAAGGCAGGACTCAGCACACAAAGGGCTGGATGAACAGGAGGAACCCAAAGCTTCGAGTGACACCTAAAGGCAGCTGGGATAATAGAGACCTTTAAAGAGGTCTTTGAAAGAGGAATGTGGAGCGAGGATAGCGGGCGGACAGGAAAGAGAACGCTGAGGATTTTTCTGTTCGTTAACGGAAGTAAAATACAGCCCTCGCTCATTATGGAGGCAGGCAGCCTCGCCAAACTGATACATCTCATCAGCCTATTAATAAAGCTCTGCTCGTATCTAGTTTCACAAGGCAACCCATCGGAGTCTGTGCTTCCAACGTGTGGTACTGACACAGGGCTATGGAAAATCTCACCCTCCGGAGAGACCTGAGTGAGGCAGTCTTTTTCATTAATACCAAGTCTGCACAATGAATCAACAACAGATTCAATAAGGCCAGGAAGAGCAAAAATAGAGCTTCTGACCAAATAAAAGACATGTAATGAGATCAGAGTGAATTTAATGGGAACCTCTATTCCACTGAATAGACAAGGTCCCAGACATCCTCCTTCCTGGGTCTCAGGAGCTAAGCCAATAGACTTCGAGTTGCATCATTAAGTTCAAAATCAGACGAACTGTAATTGAAATAAAAGTCTTATTTTTGGCTTGTTGATCAAAATGGAGCTCAGATGTGCCTGAGGGCATGATTTTCATCAGGACCTCAATGCAATCCTTGATTTCCCAAGCACCGCACCTGCAATGAATCATGGGCTCAACTAGTAGCATATTAATACCCAGTTACCTGGTGTGCAGGTGGAAATAGAAAATGCAATATTTAAATGCTTTAAAAGCACCTGCCATTTATAATGAACACAATTCTTTCCAGGCACAAAATTGCATCTTAACACACATATACCATTATTGAAAATCATGCCTGATGATTTTGAAATAGTATATTCACATTTGTGCCTACACCCTGATAGCCTTTCATTTCCCTTCCCTCCAATAATTAGTCTAAAAGACCCTCTTCCTGACTAAGGAAGTTTGTAAAGTAGAATCTCCGTATCGTGATCACAGCAGATCCATTAACCTTGTGGGAGAGTATCACAAAGTGCACATCAACCGAGAGCCAAGGAGTGATCCTACACTGTAACTTGTAGTCAGATACCACTAGTTAAATCCACTAAATCCAGCGTATGGTCCCTCCTTCAATATATAATAGAGCAGGTGATGGAGAACTGAGAGAAATGAGAAATCTTGTTCTCATGGGTGAAGGGACAGCCTGTCATCTGTCCAATCTTCCCCACACATGAGTAGGTAATAAATACAAATTAGCATCCATTGTTCTAATGTCTTGAAGCTTGGCCTCTAACTTAGTGTCACACACAGATTCGGCAAATCCTGCGGGATACTCTGGTACCTAGGCAGAAGAGAAGATAATTTGGGGGTTTGGTGATCTGGGGCAGACATATGAAAGAAATAAATGGCTCCTTCGTTTCACTTGTTTCCTGCAGAAGAAAGCATCTGCATCAAAATGAGTTTAAACATAAGGGAATACATTTTCAATGTGTTGCACAGGGATTTAGCCACATGACTCCCATTGATGTTTATGGGAAATGAGTGGCTAAATCCCCGTGTAACAGGTTGAAATTTTAGCCCAAGGAGACTGACTGTGGAGGAACTTGTCAAGGTCTTTGCTTACAAAAATTGTAAGCATATCAACCATTCTCAAATACCATCTCTCTTTACTGGTATATAATCAAGTGGACCCCTTGAAAGGGACCAGTGAAATTATCTCTATTAAAAGGTTACTGAAAACCTTTAAACTGCTCTACTAGCGAGTGCATGAACATGATCTGTGGGTGCAAGGGCATGTCAGAGGCTGACTTTTATGTTGATCATGTCACTTTTTACAAGCTGATGCTCCCCTGGAAGACAAAAATAAGGGGTTACTGAATGATTTAATGCTTCAGACTTCAGCAACAAAAGGTTTCTAGCAGCATGGACATCCTGCTATAAAATGCATCAAGAAGGGCTTCTAACCATAGTTAATCTCAGTAGGTTGCAAGAAAAGAAGGAAGATGCTAAATCCCTGGGTTTTTCTCCTGCCTTAAGGAAGATGGAGATAAGCATCAGATTAAAAGTGAGAGAATCTCTTCTGTTTTCCAATTACACAGATACAGGCCTACCGCAAGCCAGAAAATTTTCAGTATCCAAAATTTACAACCAAATCGGCTATATGAATATCAGATTAGAGGTTTAACCAGGAAATACAAGCCTAATTATCTCCTCAACCGCATGACAGTTGCTTCTCAGGGTAAATTAGCAAAAGACTATCCTATTTCTGACTAAAATATATAGTTAGGGTAACGTTGTTTCTGTGAGACCTGCATCCCTTCTGCAGTGAGGCCAATGGAATTCCGCAGCCATTTCCCCTCCCTCCCCTCCTGTTGTGTGTCCCCTGTCCCCTCCGCCCAAAGAGGGTGTTATGGAGCTAGCATGGACAAAAATGAAATATTTTAACATAGCAGATCATTAGATTATATTCTATCATCCTAATGCAGGTTTAAAGGAAGTCTAGTTCAAGTATGGTGATTATATATAGAAAGCAGGTTCTTTACAGATGTACAGCCAGCAAAAAGACTGTAGCATTTCTGTAATTTTTTGGATATAGATGCTGAAAAAAATCCTTCTTGTATAGATTAGTATTCATGATTATTATATAGACTTGAGAAACCTCTGAAGGTTTCGATTACAGCAAAAGATTTTTTTTTTTACAATTACAAACCATCCATCACTGGCATTCCATGAAGTTAGAGCAATGCACACCTATTTTTGCTTTGGCCATCACACTACAATTTCAAAAGATAAAATGCATGCCTCTGTGTCTTTCAACTCTGAAATACTGTAGATGTGAAAATTATTCTGGCAGACTCTTCTGAAATCGCAGGCTTCTGGGATGAGCAAATGGGTACAGTTTTCTTCTAACTGTTTTTTGAACCCCATGTGTTGAGAGAAAACAACAGAATGGAAATTGCTCATCAAAATGTTAACTTGTGGCACGGCAGAGCCCCAAAGCAGGTGTGTGGCATGCCGTTCCCTTCACTGACATGCCTACCACATGGCACCCAGTTCTGCCACCTCCATCTCTTCCTTTTGGAATCCCTCCTCCCGCAAACACCAAAATGTGGCTTGACACCGCGTCTAGCACAGAAGCAACGTGACCTTTCAGAGAGCAGGCAGTTTGGGAAAACCTTCATTTAGGATAATCTGTCATGGGACAATCCTTTGGATTATCTCTAGTGACCATGGTTCTTCCCGTCCAAACCTAACTGTGTTTCAGTTAATACTTTTGATATTAGGAGCATATCTAGTCAGAAAAATATGACCTTCCAAATTCAAGCTAACAGCTAGGATGCTGACCTATTGCAAATAACTGAATTTTTCAAATTAACAAACACTTGAACAGACAATACAGAATATAAATAAATAAAGGATAAAGCATCACACAGCACACTTTGTTCATTTATTTTGACAACTGCTTAGGTTTAATTTGCGAAAATACTTTACAATGTACAAGTCAATGTGCTGTGATAAACTTTCTAAAAATAATGAAGGCCTCATCATCTTTGAATGAATGTCTATCCCCGTAGCATGTAGCTGGAACTGAAAGCTACCAATGGAGAACTTACCCTATAAAGTTGACTGAGATTTTCAGAGAAAATACGGGAGAAGAAATGTCCTTTTTAACTTGTTCTTTATTCTTCACAGTGTTCTGTGTACCCAGACATCACAGTCTGCAAGAAGCCAAAAACTGTTCTATGTCTCCTGGATCCTTTAGCCCTCTGCTAAACCTTGGTGAAGGATCACTCAGATTTCCCCAAAGTGTCTAATGACAAACATAATATTGTGTCCTGGTCTCTGACCTTGTGTAGGGTCTTGCCGGACTTCCACACGGGTCTCACTCTGATACGCTAAACTTCAGACACCTGCTCACAACCAGGTTTCAGATAAAGACATGGATTTGAAATAAAACTGCCCATTGGCCTAGAATAAAATTTCACTTGCTCCAAAATTCCACATTTCTAAAGATACTACCCAGAGTTTTAGGAGTCAATTTTGAAATATGAGCTTAAGGGTTTAAAATGTTTATCTTCACAACCTTTTCTCCTCCTCTTAAAATGCAAGAAAATGTTCTGGTTTTCTAAGGCATAAAGACAAATGTTGCTTCATAAACTAGAAAGCAACACTCTTCCTCCAGTCTCATCTTTGTCTTTTTCTCCCACAAAATATAATGAAAGCATAGGATACCTTATTAATGTTATTTGAAAAGAAGCTATATCAAGCCTGTGCTAGCTGGGTATTTGTCTCAGGGCTTAATCGATTGCTCCCTTCCTGTGTAAAGCACTGAACTAACAGTTCACCAGTTTTTCAGCGTGGCCCGGAGGTGCCAGAGATCACCCTGCCACTCTCTTCTGGAAGAGCACATGAAGTCCTAACCACTTCTCCGTAGGATCCAAGGGCCTCCGCATCCTCACACAGGGAATGCATCTTCCCTTTGCTTTCACTTTCACGCAACAGTGTTTCCCCATGGGTTTACATTTCCTTTTCCCAGTTAGAGTACAGTAATCACCTGAAATAGGGAACTTTTGAGGTTTCAGAACAGAAGGAAATCTCCCTGTGAAAAGGTAATGGCACAAAAAAAGTTTAAGAAAATCCTGATAATGCCAAGTGAGTTATCAGGCTGCAGGAAAGTCTGTGGGCTACAGCAGCCCTTCTTCAGTGGCTCTGGTATATTTGCTGAACTCAAGTTTTCTCTTAGAAATGACAGTATGAACTACTGTTTCAAGTGGCGAAGAAAACTTGCCATGCCAGAGCATGCATTCTTTACAAATCTTCAAGAAAAAAGAGATATTGGAGCAAAAATCCTCACAGATTCTCTTCTTAAAGAAATGTGAACTCTCAACTGTTTTGGCCGCTGGGTTCCAGCAGCTGCTGTTTATTCCTTTCACCCACAGAGTGAAAGCTGAAGAACAAAAGGCTGAGGACAGAGTATTGCGAGTGAGCTGGTGCGAGTCAAAGAATTACACCGAACGTAAATAGACTAGAGATGAAGAGGGAAGTTGGTAGTACACATTATGCTGATGGCACCTTTATTTACCACACTACAGGGCTGACTGAACAGGCAACAGTCAGAGGAAGCATCCATTGACTGGACTGCGGTGGAGAATGGTGGAAGGCTTGACCAAAAATGGTTGCACAAAGCATTCCTCATAAGATATAATGCAGCAGTAACCGTTGTTATCATATTTATTACAGAGTTAGTGTAGTTTACTACTCAGATGTGACATAGTATTCAGAGGTGAAAGGGGCAGCTGTTGCTATGTGGACAGCACTGACAGGATTTTCAGGCTTGCCATTTTCCTGTGGCCATAGAGGTAAATAACTCACAGACATAGTTTGATTTCAGCCATGGGATGGCAAAGGGAGAACGAAGTTATAGCTCTGCAGATACTCAGTTGCTCCACTGGCAGCCTCAGTCTTTCCTTTCTTCTCAGGATGGAATTTATTATTGTAGCTCTGAGCTCTGACTTCATTCTTAGTGGCTGAATTTGTGTCCAAATGTCTCTTTGCTGGCTGCTTAGACTAAGTGGGGGGTATTGCCCTAGAGGATCATGCTGTTTCAGGACAATAAACAGCTTTAAAAATTCATTATTTTTCTTTAACCCCCACCTCCTCATTATCATTTTGCAGCGCTAAACACAAAGTGCAGATAAGCAGTGAAAACAGAAGACCTGAAGTACCCATGACAAAATACAGAAGCATTAAAGTGATGCTTCCTGCCTCATTTACTTGGAGCTGAAGCTGGCTGACATGCTAGAAATCATAAAACTGAAAAGCAAGAGTATTTTCAGCAAAAAAAGTGATTTGATCCTTTTTTAAGGTTATTCATAGCCTACACTGCACTGGAAACCCTAAGTCCCCAGGAGTTGTTGGGATACGTGCTGTGTGGCTTTCAAGACGGATACCAACTTCATACAACCAGTTGAGCTGCATTAAGAGCTGTCTGAGGCCCTGTGGTCACACAGCATGACTTCTCAGGACATGCAGTGTGGATCAACCGAGCCCTAAATTTGGTGGGCACAACCTCCCGGGTTCAAAGCTCACGCACACCCTCAGCATTATTGAGGCAAAGCTCAAGAATCTTCTCTTGCCTATGACTGTCTTAAGAGAGAGCTGTGTCCTTAGAGGAAATGCTGGGGTGAAAATGTCTGAGTATTATCCAGTATTTTCCTCAAATTTTCCAGTGCTGCTCTTATTCAGGATTAAGTTCTACTTTATTTTGTTGTACCAACAAACAAACAACAAATCCAACCCCAAAGCATTTAGTCTAAATCCACTGGAGTTTTATTGCACTACTGCTTAAGTGGGAACAGACCTCAAATGCTACTTCTCCTTTTCTGAAAGCAGAAGACCATAGCACTTGAGCTCAGAAGCTTGACCATTAATTGTTTGTATTGCAGAGCCTGTGACATACTTAAGTAGCTGAGCACAACAATAAACACAATAGCCAGTTCATTAAATCATTCTTTGTTAAGACTTTCCAAAGCTTTGGGCTTAAGCCTCTTAAAACTGAAATCATTATGCTATTTTTTTAAACAAATGAGCAAACATAACTCACACAAAAAGGGGAAAGTACAACAGAGTCTTTGATGTATGCATCATCATTGTGATGCCTCACTGAGATTAAACTATATGTCTAACACCGCTAAGAGGTTTCAGCAGCTCTTTCCAAGGAGAAGCTGAAATCACGAAGGGCCATAAAGTGCTGCTGTTGCTGTCACCTCTCTTGCAACAGCTTTCCTTGGCCTGTCACATCACGAGAGAGGCTATCAATAAACTTTGTAGAGTGGTGTTTGCGGTCCCTCTTGTGTCTATAAGATCCTGTCAAAACCTTGACTTGTTGATGTACCCTGCCAGGCTCTGAGGATGACTGGAGATGACAAAAGGTGGAAGTAGGAATGGAGGTTTGCTGCCTTGGGTGAGTTTGCTCTTTTAACGCCACCTGCTAATATTCCAACTTAGAAAAATGGAGCCAGACTATTTACAGCCTTGAAAGTACTAGGCAGGTATTTTACACAAGGTTAGTTAGATAAGGCTAAAATACCTTAATAAAATGCCACTGTAATGAGCGCACCGAATTATGCTTCTTTTTAAATAAAATCACAATACTCTAGTTTTCTTTTGCCACACAGCTCTGGCTGCCTACAGCTCGTTTCTCCTCTCTGTGCCAGCATTGCAGCCACACTGCAAAAGAACTCTGTTTCTCTTTCTCCTTAAAACAATCTTGCACCTTTTCTCACATCATATGTCATGGGCAGAATCTCTGCCTTTTTCTTCCTGAAAATACCTTTAGTATGTGAATTCACACACTATTGGCACAAGAACACATTCTAAAGAAAGCAGAAGAGATACACAGAGCTGAGCAAAAGACTTAAAAGAAGAAATTGCCATCTTTTCCCCCCCACTATTGCTACCATCTGCTTTTTCCCTTCCTTCAGCTGTGTTGTTTATGATGTTTGGTGTTACAGCCATGTCGGACTAAGAGACAGTTTCCAGTGGGTGCCGAGTGCTCCCTGTTCCTGATGGGGTTAATGAAAGCTACCAGCGCTCGGTTTCCTTTCTGGAGTCGTCCCCTAGACTATAAGCAGTTTAGGGGCTGGGGAGCATTGCTTACGGGCTTGTGAAGCGACATGTTTCCTCTTTGGGAATAACAAATACGAACAATAATGGGTATATTCAACATCCTATTCTATCAGACCATTAAATCGCTTTCTTGTAGTTTTTACCATTTCTTACAACTGCTGCCACTATGAATTTTAAGACAAAGCTCACGTTGATATGGAAGTTACAGACTTGTGGCTTTGCAGAGGACTCCTCCTCTGTGGCATACCAGCCTCCAAGGCAGTTCTTCCTGAGAAGAGTAGAGTGAAGAAAAAAGGTGGTGGGCGGAGAAGTAGGCAAAGCTCAAATTCCTTTTCCCCATTTAAGGTACCTCAGCCTGAGCAGAGGGCTTGCAAACTACCTGCCCAGGACAGTTGTGGTCTCAGATTTAAGACTAGGCTTGCCTTTCTGTGCAGACACAAAGCACATACAGCTTTAAAAAAAAAAATGCGTAAATGAATTGAGAGTTAAAAACTACTAGAGAATACTCCCTGGGATTATCTGTACTATCAAGACAGGAAAACTTTGCAGATGCTACTGTCTCTCTAGAGGAATAAATGCTTGCATTTTAATATTCTCAGCAGCTGGTTCCTGTTGAATGCCATCAGGATGATTCAGCCACCCACCAGGAACACCAGTAGCAAGTGCACACACACAGAAATCTGCAAAACTTTCTGCTCCTGATGCCAATGCTGTTACTTTGGCAGAGCCTGATCTGTGTTAGCTATTCTCCATTACTACCAGTAGCACCCCAGGATGGTGAAAGAAAACAACCAGTCCCTGGTGCTGCCCTAATCAATCCGTCTGCCTGTCTCGTATCACTAGTGCTTCCCACAATCCACATCCTTAGCAGCTTACTCTGTGGTTACCTCTCATTCACCTTCAGCCTCACCACAAGTAACACATCTCTCCTGTGAGCTTGTCTCTTCAAAGTGATGGTTCAGGCAGTCTGATGTCCTTCCCCCTACAGTGGGCAACATCTGATGAAAGGGACATCACCTTATAACACACTTGGTTTCTATGTGAGACTCAAATGCAATAGATTACTTCCTCATCCTAGCTGGTGATCAATTTATGTCTAAAAATACGAGGTCTGCTATCTCTCCCCATTTCTTAAAAATCAACCTCAGTGACGTTCCGTCTGTGGTTTGTGGACCACTTCCAGGTGTTTTATGGAGGTGCATCTGTCTAGCAGCAATAATGAAGCATTTACTTTTCCTCAAGCGGCAATGCTTCCTGACAATTGTTGACCGGGTCAAATCACTCAAGGTTTCCTCCAATCCTACTGGGACAAATTTCTGTGTCTCTTCTGTCTGGCATTTCTTGGAAGTAGACTAAACTGTGATGCCAATCTGCAGAACCCTACCTGGAGATGACAGAAACTACAGATGACAGAACTAAACAGCACAGTCACTCAGAGAGAGTGGAGGACCCGTGACTCTAGATCCTACAGTAGGGAAA
>NW_009595857.1:49571-52222 GCF_000690535.1 Cariama cristata
TAAAATTATGGGGTTTAATCCCATCTTTACAGAGCATCCTAATTTCACTGTTATTCAGCATTTCGAAAAAAAAGCATGCCTTCAACATGGAGATAAATGTTAGCTCAGACCAAGCCAGCAGTGTTGGTCTTTCAACAGGAACAATCCCAAATACTGGTACCACACATACAGGTAACTCCTCAAGTAATCTCTCAAACAACTGAAAGAAATTTTGGTTTATTACCTGTGCCAAGTTGTCCTAATGTGGAAAACAAGCCAAAATAGAGAAGTCAGAGATTGTACATTGAATAAGTGACAGAAACATTATGAACACAAGTGTTCTCATGTCAGATCCCTGATGTACCCATATAGCTTGTGACACCTACTGCTGACTGCAACGATACTCATCCTGATTAGAAGTGATGCTATCATATTCCTTACTTGCTTAACAAAGACTATCTTCAGGATGCTGTGTCATTTCCAGAATCCAGAGTGGTCCCTACCATGACCTCACCTTAAATCAACAAAGTTACGGAGCTGCCACTTGCTCATTCTAATGAGTGAAACGGTTAAGTGCCATTCAGAGTCAGCCAGGAGCCTGCATGAATATGGAAAAGAGAGGCAGGAGGGCAGCAGAAAGTGAGAGAATAATCTTTTATACTGAATTAAAAATGAAAAAAAAATTAATGAAATTTCAACTGCTTTCACAGTTTTCTGGTATTTCCTCTCATGTAAAAAGGGAGAATTAAAATTCACAGAAATTAAAATCACTGAAAAACAGGGAGTTATTTTTAATTAAACAATAAAATCAGTGTTTTGCTTTTTTTTCTGCCTTGAAAAAGGAAGGAGAGGAACGGTAAAGAGAACATTTCCATTTCTTCTCTTTTTTTGCAATCAGTAACGAGGGTTTTTTGACCAATTCTTCCAGTAAGCTATCTCATTGGATGCGATGTGGCAACAAGGATCTGTTACCCATTGTGGTTTCAGGGCTGAGAATGGATTGGATTGTCTTCTCTGTTATTTTAGCCCCAAAGTATATTTTAAATAGCCTTAAAGAGAATGAAAATTCTTCTCATACCAGCGACAGGGAGAAATGGCTTTAGAAATTACTTTCATGTTTCCAACAGTTTTTGCTTTTTTCTCCTTCCGAATAATTTTTTTTTCTTTGCTTGCACAAATGCAAGAGGCTAGCCTTGTTTGAAAGATGTCGGAATATGACACTTGGTGATCATCAATCAACAAGAATACCCTGATATGTGTTTCTAGTAAGCAGTGAGTGCCATGGAGTTTACTTCCACGCACTTCATTCACATCGGAGACAAGTCAGTCATACAAAGCCCGTTTGATGGGCTGGCTTTCTTTTTGCATCTTCTTAAAAGCATGTATCTTCTTCAAAGTTAGCCTGACTGGTTCAGACTGGCACTATTTCAGTGCTTGGCCTACAATGGCAACTTCCCTTTTATCTCACTGTATTTTCCCAGATTGGTTAGGACTAGGCATGTGTTCTGAAAAGAAAATCAAAGTCCTCTAGAAAAATATTTTTTCCTTCTTAATAGAAACCAACCAGAATTTTACCTCAGCCAAGGGATTTTATCAAGATATAGGAGAACACTAATACCTTCAAAGCACAAAGAACTCATTACACTCACACTCGGTGCTCTTGTAGCATCAGTGACAAGCATTATCAGAGTTACTTCACAGGTAAGGAAAACAGGAGAGAAATAACACAACATTTGAGGTGAAGATGCAAGAATTCTTCATACTGAACTGCAGGAAAGCCAAAGATAAAGGCAACCTTGCCACTTATGCCTAACAATTTCATAGCATTTTACAGACCATGTTGATCCCATCTTCTCAGCTGCCCCTGAGATAGGAAGCCACTGCCTGGTTTTAGAGTTGTTTGAAGTAATCTGAAGTCAGGGGTTAAGTGACCACCGTGAGCGGGCAGCGGGTGAGGAACGTGTCCAAATCGCGATGTCCCAGCCATCAGAGCAGAGAGGTGCCGCTCTGGAGAGGGCTGGGGGCTGGAAGAGAAACAACTTGAGAAAACTAACAGTACTCTTATCCTAAGAAAGTTTTACCCTCTTCTTTGTTCTTTTGTTGGTAGAAAAAAAAAAGCTATGTGTGTCAGAAGAGCTTTCTCTCGCCTAATTAGGCCTCCCTTTCGTTATGCCCTGAACATTGGAGTTTTAATCCTGAGCACAGAGGGGCCTTGGGCAGAAAATTTGGCCAGTCTTTTTCACAAAGTCTGAATGTGTTCAGACCTTTCAAAACTGTACCAGCCCCTCTCTAACCTTAAGATTAAGCAGTACATTTTCAAAGCCATAATGAGCTAAGCCCACTGGCCTCCTGTGAGATAGGAAACTAACCACTGCTTGAGAGGCCATAGACTATAGTACCCAGGGTGAATTAGTGCTACTTTTTGTTACATTCTTAACATAATCTGATATTTCCCCATTTGTCCTGACCTTATTGACAACTGCAGACTACATTTGTTTCTCTTTTCTGTCCTTTAATTGCTTTACGATGTTTCTCTTTTCACACCACTTTCTGTGTCTATTCTCAAGACCTTTTCTTTTATATTCCCATCTCTTTCCATCTTTACAACTGGATCTTCACCTTTACCCACTGTCCTGGTTTCATCTGGGATGGAATTAATTTTCTTCCTAGTA
>NW_009595858.1:0-8015 GCF_000690535.1 Cariama cristata
CTTCCGCCGCTTTGAACGAGGGTCCAGGTCCACACCAGCTAAAACCCTGCGCTAAGGCAGAGGCGTTATTTATATGCGTTGTAATATCTTTCTGTTGGCAGAAGGGACTTGAACCTGTCCAGGGCAAACTCAAGTTTCTCCCAGGGCCCGGCAAAAGAAAATAGCAGCATTTAACTGCGATGAAAGTCACCGCGTAAACAGGGACGCAGAGAGAATAATTGCATGGCTGGAAAGCTGGGCTCCATGTTATCATTACACATTGAATTCTTGGTCTGTAAGTACAGGGATGGCGCTAACCCCAGCAGAAGATGAGGATTATAAAAGAGGCATTACTTGGAAAGGTCAGCAGGCTATTCAAACATGGTGCAGATGCAATACAAAGATTCAATACCGAGAGCTATTTGCAGTGGCTTGGAGAGGCAAGAAGAGTGGGAAAGGCAGACACCGGCCCGTTTGCTACAGGGACGGGGAGGCCCCTTGTGCAGCAAACTCACCAGGCGGGATCAGCCCCGATTCAGCCCTGCTCGCACCTTTGTGCTCGTCCGCGGTGCCGATGCCGCAGGGGATACTCTGCAGCGCGCATCTGCAGCCTGCGCCATGCCAAACTCTTGCGGCCATGCCTGGAAATAAACAGGCAAAGCCAAAAGGGGAGAGGCAGCTATTCTGTCTTGATACCACCGAGGTCTGGCTGCAGACTGTCATTGACCCGATCTCTAATTCAACATATTTGGACAGTTAAAGCATTTTTTTCTTTTAGGAGAGACATCTCTGGGTTAAGCGCTGTACTGCAGCCCATACACTCCATGTCTGGGGTATCCACAACACAACAGCTCTTGTGGTTGATGGAGAGACCCATCAGACTCTACATTTTTATAAAAGATTGTTTGGTTAGCTCATGAGGCAGTGTCGTTATTGCCAAAGGGTTTTGCTCCCCAAGCCTGTGCTGAATATTGTATTACTTTGCCATGCTCAGAAACTAAAATTACAACAATTTAATTTTGAATATGGTGGTATTATTACCATTTGTATTTGCCATTTCATAAGACTTTTCATTTCAACTGCTTTGCTTTCCTGTCAAGAGGAAAAACCTTCAATCTATCGGCTTTTACCAGAGAGAGAACTGTGCCGGAATGTAATGCAGTATTGTATATTTCTTCTCTAATGCTCTTTTGAACAAAATCATCTATTTCATCAACAGTATATCAGCGGTGACCAAAGACCATTAAATAATGCATCTCACTCAGGAGCAGTGGAGCAGGGAAAGGGCTCTGACCTGTTTTAAACCTTATTACTTTCTTGCATTATGCCCCTCACTGCAATCTTTTTGTTTAAGTGATTTCAGCTGAGGCGTTGCTTCCTGCCTTAAAATACAAGGCAGACATGTTATTTCTGAAGTGGTTGGTAGACTCAGCATCGGCATTTCCCATTCTACACCAAAAACAGCCTCCGTGTATTAATCTTTGTTAACCTCGCCAAATACACACACACACGCGCGCATGTCAGGAGTCTGGTGTAAATAACATCCCTCTTTATTCTGGATTTCACATGCAGAGACTTTCCATTTTATTTGGACTTGTGGCTTTACTTCCTAGCAAATGTTTGGCACTTGCAATTAGCAATCACAGGGTTGGTAAAGCATGCAGGGAAGTTAGTCTAGAGTTGAATAGCCCAGAAAAAGAAGATACAGCCGCAGCCATCAGAGGAGGTCAGAACTGGTGCCGAGGACGGAGATTGGAAGGCGACAGTATTGAAGAGTTACTTGGATTCCCCTTAGAACCCCTGTGCTGTCCGTGCTGGGAGGAGCATCGCAGCCCCAGGAGCATCTCTACTGCGGAGGAGCCGGCGATGACCAACCTGAGCAATGCGTAGTTTTCCACTTTCTCCCCCAGCAGAGCCCTGGCTCCAGGCACCTCTCTGCTTCCCAGGAAGGCACCAGGCTGGCTCCAGGACTGCAGAACGTGACCATCCCCACGCTGCCCGCACCCAGACGGGAAGCCCCCGAAGGCATTGTGCATGGGCACAGAGCCGAGTGGCCGTCTCTGTCTGCTGGTGGCCTGGGCAGGGTGAGCCGCAGGCTCTCGCGGTGCCCAGCCCTGCCTGCCCCTGCCTGTAGCACGGCCAGGACTCACCGTCAAGGCAGCTCCCAACACAAAGGGACAGCCAGCCCGCTCCCGAGGTGGCTCTTTCTGCCGCTTCTCCAGCCTGTGTTTGCCCTCCCGTCGTTGACACTCCTGATGAAGGACGTCCTTCCTCTCTCAGCCGGGGCCGATGGACCAGCCCCTGCTGCGCCCATCCCAGCGGGCACCTCCATCTGCACCTCCTGCGCTGGGATGCAGGTCTCTGCCCAAGGACAAAAGGTGGCACGCAGTCGGGGACGGCCGCTCTGGGGAGGGGGTGGCAGCCATGGCTGGGGGGGCACCCACCTGCGCTTTGCTCATGGACGGTGACTGTGGAGGCACTGCGGGGGACGAGGCGGCGCTCGGGGCGAGGGCTGGGCTGAAGTGCCCTGCCAACAGCCAGGGTGCGGGTTCGCTCTCCGCTAGCCCTTGTGAAGCACAGTCCCCCTCCAGCCTGCGAGGAGAAAGCCTCAGAGACTTACAATTACATTTTCTCACTAGTCTAATGAGGTGAGAGACAGACAGAGGAGAGAGTTCCCTGGGCTAATTTTCCAGCCAGCAACCACTGCATTGCTCCTGTACTGTGGGAGGCAGAGGGAGAAATGACTCTTCCAGATTAGAGGCTTTGGCTGAAGGCATTTCGGAGCATATTCCTCCTGGACACTACAGCGAAAAAAAAGAAGATGACAAACTGTTTTACTACATTCAGCTGCAATGAAGTAACCCAACAACAGAACTGTGTCGTGCTGGGGGTACGCTGACCGGGAGAGAGCACCTAGGGAGAGCCCGGAGCGGAGTTTGGCCTGAATCATTACAGACGGTGCTTTCCTCAAGCAAGGGAGACGGCAGGTCAGCACCTGAACGGGGGAGGAATTAGCTGTAAGAGGGAAGGAGCATTGCATTTGTCTCCCCAGCTAGCGAGCAATTTGTTATCATGAAAATGTTCGCAACGGAATAATCACTGCCTGGGGGAGCAGCATGGATCTCCAGAAGGCAGGCGCTGGAAAAAGAGTGCTCTGCCTTCCTCCCAGGCACACGGGGTCCTTCAAACCAGAGAAACCCTGAGAAATCCCTTCTCATACCCGCAGGGAACATGGGAGGGAGGACTCATGTCTTGGTTCATGCCCTCCGTGGTCTTTGCACTGGATTCAGGTCAAGCTCAGTATTTGACTCTTTGGAGGTTCTCTGACAACTTTGGTTGAGCCCCATGGTGTTGTGTGTTCCTCTCACGTTTCTGGTTTCAGTACACCAAACACACTTCTAGGATGCCAGAATGGACCTGAGAAATCTGAACTTTCTAATCTGGGTCTAAGTCAGGAGGAAGAGTAAATGAAATCCCTCCTCCATCACGACCACCTACAGTGCGTTAGCACGCACAAGCATTTGCATTAATGTGGAATGTTTAATCAAACCAGACGCTAAACAAGATTGAAACTTCCTCATTTGACAGAGAAATGCAGCTGGTCTGATTTGTCCCTAGCCATACTCTGAAGAGTTTGGAGCTTGTAGTTGGTCCTGGAATCATTTTTAGCCTGAGATTAGGCCTTGCTTAAAAGGGTGTATGTAGGAGGCACCCTTGCCTTCCTCCCTTTTTTGCTACGTGCACACCCCTGCTCTGCTCATGCAAACTAGCAAGAGATCTGTCAAATATCAAATAAGAATTTTGTTGCTGAAGCTCTTAGAAAATTGACAGGTAGCATGCAAGCAAACATTAAATCAATAACAGCAAATTTCCCCTGGGAAACTTGTAGTGTTTTCTCATCACAATCTTTAAATCCTTAAAGAAACCATAAAAGGTTTACACACCTCGCACTGGTTAATCTGGTTACCTCTGCATTGCTCCGTGCAGGCTGATCACCGAACAGCGAGTGTAATACCCAGTGCTGATCACCGAGCAGTAAGTGTAATACCCAGTGCCCCACGCTCTGATGTATTGTAGCTTTGTTAGTCACTGTGGCTCCTTGGTAAATTCATTTGGAGTCCTCCGGGGTTTTAAATCTCTCATTTGGCCAACAACGAGGTCTGAAAAGATTGCAGTTCATTTCGACCCACAGTGGATGGAAGGCTCATTTACTGGCTGCAGGCAACTCAATCAGGCTGGCCGCTGATGAGTGAGTGACTTGTTCAGACCGCCAGTCAATATGTGTCTGCTGTGATAGAATGTCAGCATCTGCTGGCTGCTCCTGTCTCCCACTGCTCTGGCTTTTTTCATTTGGTCTGATCAATGTTATTAAAAACACCTAGGAGTTCCTTAACTGCTCTGCCACTTGAGGCTTTTCTTTCTTTCTTTTTTTTAAGCACAACTTTGTATTATCTGCAAACATGTGCAGATGATGTACATGGATTGATTTTCTACATGAAGGTACAGTGTGTGGGACAGCGTGTGTGTGTATGTATGCTCAGGCATGCGACTTCTGGATAGGAGACGGCTTTAAAATTAGATCACACTGGTTTGATTTTTTGTGTGTGTGTTGCCCTGAAGTAGCTCAGACTTAGAGCTTTTTGCGAACATCTAGTACTTATTATTTGTGAATAAGTCTTCAAATGTAAGCGTGCAAAGAATAATACACCTTCCTTGAAATCGAAGCTAGAATTCCCAAGTGGAATCAGTAACACCCCACGGACACCTGAATATTAAAAATCAGACCGTTACTCCAAGTGAAGGGGAAACACAGTTTAGGTAAATAAGTACAGGGTTAAAATCCCTTTACGTGACAGGTCTGAAACATAAACACCATTTGCATTGCCCTTTGGCCAGCCCACCCACTCTCTGCCCAGCAATCCGTTTCCTGGGGGACTAATGACACACCACGGCACAGGTGGGTCAGCCACCAATTACGTAAAAAAGGAAGCAGAAAACAGATACACCGCTAAATGTTTTAAGGTGCCTTCAAAATGTGCACGCTCCTGCAGGAATTGCACCTTCCGGCGGTGGAGGAAGGTGAATGCTGTGTCCTCTGGGCTTCGCAGCACCCAGGAGTGAGGACAAAGATGACACTAAAGGCTGCAAATGGTACTAACCCCTGCTGCCCTGTCCATGCTTGCACCGTCAATGGATTTTCCTCCTTCATCCTCCCCAGCCACAAGATCACCTAAAACCTTGACCATCACCGTGCTAGCCCAGAGGAGGGTGTGCAACTGGACGGCCCGGTGAGGGCAGAGCTGACCGTCGCTTCTGCTGCCCCGGCTCTGCAGGCTATGGCTCTGCAGAGGGGCCGGCCAGCAGCCGCCCCGACTTTACCGGCCCTCTCCGTGCCTGCGTCGCACAAAGGAGAGGCAAGGTGATCTGCTATGACCTGAGGACATGCTTCAAAATCCTCCCATGATTTCCTCCCTACCCCCTTCCTCTGCAATATGGCATCCAAAATAGATACCAAGAAATGACCTGCCAGGAAAAAAATGGAAGCCTATAATTATGTTATTGAAAAACTGTTCCATACTGTATTATTTAAGGTTATTTTATTATGATGTTGAGATGAGTTTCTTAAAGAAGAAACTCTGGTTTTATTGCACTCCTCATGGAGAGAAGCCTTGGGTGATTTGATAGCCTATTTGAACAAGAGGGATGCTTTACGAGCCCCTATAAAAACTGATGACCCCACTCACATTTGTATTTAATGAAATAAGGAGGAGCTTTCGTTATGTTTTCAATAACCTTCACTGCTGTTTCAAACCTGCCTCAAACAAGAGCCAGAATCTGCATGTTTCTGTGATGAACTCCAGCTCTCCTTAACGAGGGCACAGGGGATTCAGCCTGGCTGGAGAGCCGTCCTGCCAGCCCTGCTGTCCCCTGCGATGCCATTACCAGAGCCGTGCCATGGAGATGGTGACGATGGGATGGGTGGGAAGTGCTGTCCCAACGGAGAAGGATGGCTGGGAGGAAGGTCGGGCTGGGAGAGGGGCTCTGGTCCTCATCTGCCTCAGCATCCCCAAGCACTAGCACACGTTTTATTTCTAAGTAACTTCCTACACATGAAATTAGGCTTTTTCACAACACAATTTTGGTCTGTCATAAAACATTAAATCTTTCTGAAAAGTTCCAGTGCTTGATCCTTCCCATTAGATTAAATAATTGCCGCTGCTAGAAGGACCAGGGGCTGCACGTTTCCAGCCGTTGCCAGCTCTCCCTGGCGTGAGATGAGCCCAGCGCCCGGCTCCTGGGAGCATCCTGCACCCGCAGCCTGCAACGCACTTGGCTGAGGCGGGGACGAGCAGGTCCCGGGCACCGGGAAGGTCTTTGGGGTGGCGGGCATCCCTTCCACAGCTGGTAGCTGCACCTCGGGAGGGAGGGAGGGAGGCCCAGCCCAGCCTGATGATGGAAATATTTAGATGGAAATAAGCATTTCTCTGACTCGGTACCTGAGGCGACCCAGCGGTCCCCACGCTGTGTACACTGACTGCCTAAGGGGACACAGCTCCAGATACACAGCAGAGCAGCTACTTGTCTTACGGTCTTCTAAAAAGTAAGGCCTAATTAACTTTAATCAATGGGGCTTTCTCCGTTGAGTTGTCCACATTTTGACTGCTCCCTGCAGCCAGTACACAGCAAGGTTAATTTAAGATGAATGAAGAAAGAGAGAAAAAACTGTGACGGGAAGGTGTGGGACAGGCGCTGTGACGGGGCGTAGCTGTGTGGCCACAGAGTCTGCAGATGTCCGACGGCTGCGGGAGCTGCTTTCTCTCCTGGAGCTCGGAGGTGAGGAGGGGGAACCTGGCAGGGTTTATTAAAGCACATCCAAGCCCTCAGACTTACATTTGCATTCACAGTTTGATGTGGATGCCACATAAGCAGATGCCTATGAATAAGCTAGAACAGGGTTATAACATCCTCGTGGTGGAGTGATTCAGTGTAATGCCTCGGCAAGCTGTTCTTTAATGGGCTGGAAGTCTTATTTTTACGATCATTGGAACGTAAAGGGTCAGAATCTTAATCTTCTAATACTGTGTTTTTAACAACATTTACACTTTAACATATTGAAAAATCTCATCTCTTTCTGCCAACCAGCATGACAATACAATTCAAATCGATCAGTGCAGCAGTATATTTAGGTATTTTAAACATAAATCAACCTGGCTGAAATATTTTTTTCACTTCCAGTACTTCTTGAAACCTAGGAGTTTCTAACTTTTATGTTTCTTATTTGAGCCTTTGGAGTTCAGTGGAGTCTCCCACCTGAATAATTCAGCAGCATCAAAGAGAGAACAGAAACGGAGGTTACGGGCCGGCATCCAGCACAGACACAATGCTTTATGGCCCCTTGCAACGGGGGAAACTGGTATCTGAGGAAAACAGAAAGTTTGCAAATTGTCTGGAGGAATGGAGAGAATTAAATCATGCATCACCCTACAATACTAAGTGCCAAGCAATGGGAACACATCAGGAAGAGAAGATGTTTTTGTTTCCATGAAACCTTTGGGATTGAAGGGGAAATATTTTTCAGAGTTTACAAATCTTACACAAAACATTCAACCCAGGAGCCAGTACTCAGAGTGCAGGAGTGACTTCTCCTCCCAAAGCAAATGGATCAGGTTCATCTCTGGGATGTGGAGGGGAAAAAAAAGAAAGAAGGGAATATTGGAGCTTCCTCATTAACGATACCTTCCCTCACAGTACCACTTTCTGCTCCTTTTCTCTGCCCTTTTTCCTTTAACGTGCTCCCCCAGACCTTCGGTCTGTATGTCCGCACGCGAGCTTTCAGGTCTGGGTCTGCTCAGGCTGGAGCGCAGGCACGCAGGACCTCTGCCCCAGCCCCTTCCCAAAGCTGCTGCTCAGCACTGGGACAACAGGGCCTCAGGTTTGACTTTTTATTTAATTAAAAACTCCTTAACCAGTTTTGCTCTTTTCTGGACTAGATTTCTCTCTGGCCCCACGTGAGGAGGGAGCTGGGCATATGGGCT
>NW_009595858.1:8046-15200 GCF_000690535.1 Cariama cristata
TGAACCGCAATGATTTGATTCATGGGCCGAAATCATCATTGAACAAGTGTCACAACATGGCATTAGATTAAGAACTAAAGTGATGGGCTATGGTGAGCCTGTTCATTAGTATTAATAGAGCTTAATTAGGCACAAGCATGGTGTTGCAGGGAAATGTGAAGGTGGCTGCAGTTTCCATGATGGGGAAAAAAAAAAAGTGTTATTCATTAAAGGTGAAAGAAGTCCATAAGCCTTGTGTGCCTGTCTCTGAACCCCAGCACAATTCAGGCTCAGGACATGGCCCTGCTGTCCCAGAAGAGCGAGGAAGTTAAAGATGAGGTTGAGTTCAGGAGCCAGAAGAGGAGACTGGAAAGCCCAGAGTAAAACCAGGCAATGAAACCCGGGAAAGTCCTACCCTTCATACAGGGACTCTCTCACAGGGAGAGCCGTTCAGCTCCGACCCGTTGTAATGGAGGAGATGACATGTCAGGTCAGCTCTTCCAGTACCAGGGGAGTGGAGTCAGGAATGAAGGGAGCTCCTGAGTTCCACACTGGGGAGAGAGACAAAGGGGCAGGAACAATAAGTGCCTGCAGGAGCGAATCTCCATGTGGCACTGGACCAGCAATGCAGGCAGCTCTGCCAGGGCTGTGGCTATTTTGCAACCACAGTAAATAGCCATGGATGCATTTGATGCTTCTCTAATGATTTCAGTTGTTGCCTTACCTTCAGTATCCTCCCTCTTGCACCAGTTCACTTCCATTCATGCTGCTCTTTGCTTTATGGTTCTTAGGTCATTGTGCATCTCTCCCCATTTGGCAGCATTAAATTTTATTTACCATATGTCCCTTCTGCTGCAAAGATGATAAAATCCTTTGGATTTTTGTTGTTGCTGTTGCTAGCTCATTCGGCGCTCACCTCGATTTAGTGTCCTCGGCAAGTGGAGCTGATTTGTTGTTGGTTTTCAGTCTAACAGAGGTCCAAGCTGGGACAACTGCCAGGCTGCACTGCAAACCTGCACTTGACTACTGCTTTTTTTTAAAAGCCCTTTTGCCAGATACTATCCCTTCAGGAGGTCTCTAACACCTCCATGGAGGGAGAGAGCATCATACGAACCTTTGGCAAAAGGACCAAGAGAACTGCCAAGAAAATCCTTTGTATGTGGCTAGTTTTCATTTTTTGTTCATATTCTGTTGAAAATATCTCCCCTTGTTGATTATACCAGTCAACGCCATTCTACCTGGGGTTAACATGCGTTTCAAGCAGCCCATGACTGTAGAAAAGTGGAAACGTAACCTGGGAATAATACCCAGGGCCAGATGGACTTTGCCCTTATTCTGCTCTGACTTTGGTGGGGTGGGCTGCCAAGGGAGGCATCGCTGGGCTGCAGGGAGGCTGATACAAACCAGGAGGAAGGGAAATGCACCTTTGGATGCCGTGAAACAACTTACGGCAGGCAAAGCCACAGGGTGAGGGAGCTCCAGCCTACTGCCGTCTGTTTCTACAGCCAGAGATACATCTGCATTTTAGGCTCTGCATTCGCTTGGCGAAGGCAATCTTGCCCAATTTTTACCAAAGCTCGTACTTCCCTCCTATTATGCTTAAATTAAAATGCAGCAGACCATTTTAGCACTCATGAATGAGTGAAATGTAAAATACTGGTACATCGGGCTTTGCTGCTGCATGCAAATATATCTGGAAACAATGGCTTAAAATTGTTTCCACCTTCAGCCACATCAGGAGGTGATTTCCAGATCCTCTGTGGAATACTAATTCTTACTTCTAGAAGTCTTTTAATTTTCAGTCACTGAAGGGGCAGAGTTTGAGATGCTGCTAGCTCTCCTTTTAACAAAATAATGATAATCTCTCACTTTCATAACATCTTTCATTTCAAAGGGGCTCAAACTGAGGCCCTCATCTTTCTGAGAGCACCACACAGCCAGAGCTCAGAGCCTCAGCCAAGGCATGCTGAAATCAGAAGGGCTCTGCATGGACCAGTGAGCCCATTTGCATGATTGTCTTGCATGGTGAGGGCTGAACTACCATATCCCAGTGGCCTTGCAGTGACTTTTTCTTCCTAAGAACAACCTACTTTGCAAACACTGCCATTGCTGGATTAGGACACTAAAAATGGAAGCTCAGAACTGCCACTGCACAACCTCAGGCCGCCTTGCCCACGTCGCTGTAGGTGCTCCCTTTGCAGCCCTGCAGCACCCACGGTGTTCGTGCAACACCCCTCTCACCTCTGCAGCACCTGGCTTGACCTTGCCTGACTCTGGTGAAGCCCTGTTGTGCACCAGGCAGAGACGCCCAGGACCGACAGGATGGTTCGGGCCGTGGGCCACTCTCCACCAGCATGGGGCAGGGCAGGCACCTCGGTGGGGTGGTGTGCAGCCTCGGTGCGGCTGGTGAGGCGCCACTGCTGTCAGCCCACGCAGCACTCCTGCTGCCTCAGCCCTGGGCGGGCCCCGCGAGCCCCCACCACCGATCTATGGAGAACCAGACTTGAAGAGAGCTCAAATTAAAGGTAAGTAATTTCCTTTTTTCCTACCTTGAAATTCCTATTGATTTCCTACCTAAATAGAAATTCCCATTGATTTCATGTCTGTTCATATTAGTATGTTACATTGTCACCTTTTGTTTGCAATATTATGTTGTTTTACGTGTTGGTGTGTTTGGGAGCATGTTTGGTGGAGCCGTGTCCCTGCGATGTGCAGACACCCATGCCGCCCCCCTTGCCTCAGCTCATTACCAGACCCTGCGCCCACCTGCCCTGGCTGAACCCCGGCCCTGTGGGCTGCTCCGTGGGCTGCTCCCAGCCCCTGCGCAGAGCCGGCCCCGGCGGGGCGTTTGGGCAGGGAAAAGTTTGTCATGCACTTGCTGCAGTCGATGCACAGGGGAGCAGAGGGGAACCCGCAGCCCCAGGACAGGCTGAAGCCCCATCACCTCAGATGCCAGCACCCTGTGCCACTTGACGCCCTATTTCTCTGCCGGCAGAGGCTCTGGACTCTCCCGCGACCGCATGTCACAGCCAAGCCAGCACCGGCACCGTGGAGCTCGGCTGGGACTGCTCACACCACTGCTCCACCGGCTCTGCAGGGGTTATTTTTCTGTTTCCTCATGAAAGCTGCTTTCTGTTTAGAAATCCTGTAGCTAACAGCCTGTTGTGGTCCTCACATCTCCGCTGGTCAGACAAGTATCTTCCCCCTGTCCCCAGTGTCCTCTATTTCTCACACCTCACTGAGCAGGCACCGCCGCGCCGAGACCTCTGACCGAGTTGTCAAGGTGACGGGTGCTGTTATCCTAAAGTAGTTATTTCACATACATGGTATTTTGTCCCTTGCTTTTATTGAAATACAGGGGAGAGACCAATTATCTTCCTAATGGTTTGCACTGCTTCCTTCTTCTTTTAAATGGGAGTTAATGATAAACGGTTTGGGCAGGGTGTTGTTTTTGCACGGGGAGCTCTCGGGTGTCCCCTGCCTTCCAGGTGTCCGGGGACACGGGGCAGCTCCTATTGCATCCTCAGCTGACCTCTTCTTGCACAGGCATTATCATCAATTTTCTCCTCCCCGCTCAACCCCTGCAAAATTAAAACATTTTCCTAAATGCCTGAGTGCTGGAGCCCTCCATGCCGCAGGCGGTGAGTTTTTAGGGGTGCCAGCAGCGTGTGGGGCTCCCAGGGGGGTTGGCATGGGATGGGAGGGCTGTGGGCAGTGGCTGGGGGACACCAGTGTGGGCCGGGGGTCTTGGGTTGTCCCCTGGCCAGCACGGCGCTGAGCCCCAGACCGCATGGCTGCCTGACACTCCCAGTCCGGCTGCCGATGCTGGTTTGCACAGCAGCAGGTACGGCACGTCCCACATCTCCCTCCTGGGAAGAGGCACATTAAAATGCTGTTATTATGCCAGTCCTAAGCCAAATAATGAGGAAGAGGCACTTTCTGCTGCAGCACAGCTCCTTGCTAAGGTGTGCCAGAGGAATAGTCGAAGCGGCAGCTCTCATGTAAAAGCACAGTTAGAGGCTGGTTTGTAAAAGCAGCCGGGAGTCCAAGCGGATTGACTCCCCTCCCCATCGGGTCCCTTCTGCTGAGCACAGGCTCCCGTGTCGTATGGAACGGACCTCTTCCCACCCGGACCGAAGTTTTATCCACCAGTTCCTGCTCCGAGAGTACCTGGAGCTCAGCAGCTGGAGCGCGTGTGTGCAGAGGAAGGGGCTGCCGAGGCAGCTCCTTTCCTTTCCAGCATTATTATTGATGTGATGCGTCTCGGTGGATTAGTAACGGATGTGGTATAAGCCACAGGGTTTCTTTTGCCTTCAAGCCTGCATTACCCCGTCAAGAACAGAGGTTTCACTGGCACCTGATAAGTCACATAAAACAGATAAATACTTGGGAGATACTGTATTTGAACACAATCAGTCTTGGCAGTGACTTGATCTCCGTGTAACAGCCTGGCATGTACCTGCAGGTTTTCTTTTTGCAGGGTGAATGCAAGTTGTACTGGAACAGATACGGATTTGAATTATGCGAGGCAGGAAATTGTGCATCTCCATATCATATTCCGAGAAGAATGTGCAATTTCACCACTGCAGATCCGTGAAAGTGGGGACATTAACTCGGGTGCTGCTGAGGCACTTTGCTGTATAACATGGGGCTTCATCACTGCACCCAGGCTGCAGGGCTCATCCTGGGAGCCCGATCTTGTTCTGGTGCCAGCATAACACAAAAACCTTGGAACAAAGGATCCGGGAGGCTGTTGGGATCCTGCTTGCATCCCAGAGGTAACCGCAGGAATGTATTTTGTAGTCTTTAGGACATCATACAGCACGCCGTGGGAGCAAGAGGAAAGGCATCACATAGGCGATTCCTTAAGCCCCAGAACCAGCTGCACTGTGCTCTGCCCCCCGACTCGGGCAGGTTTGCTCCTGTGGAGCAGGCAGAGAGTAACCAGGACCGGGAGCAATGGCTGTGTCTGAGGAGGCGGGTGTGTTGGACACGAAGGGGGATTTCCATGTGGCATGAACCCAGTGGGGTTCAGACTTCTGAGTTAGGGAAGGAGACCTGCAGCTTCACCTCTTCGCAGGGATGGTTTGGCTTGGGAAGAGGCTAGAATTATTTCTCCATTCAAAAATAGGGTTCAAGTGAGCTTCAGATGGTGGAGACCCACTTCTGCACGCAAGCTTGTAGAGGCTGGAAAACCCCATCACCTGGTGCAGGAGCCTGTGAGTGCGTCCACACCACGTGCTCTATCCAAGTCCTGTGGCATCTGTATTTTAATCCTTTTCCATGCTGGGACATTACAGCAAAATCCACCTGCAGATTGTTTATCTTGTTTTGTTGTCAATAAAGATGCGGCCTTTAACTTCCTGTGAATGTAGTGGTTTGGTTAATGTCTGGGTAACAGAGGGAGGGGATGGGGGCATGGCAGTGTTAATGGGAGAACAGCTCATTTATAGTTCCAGCATGCTTTATGACATCAAAAGAGCATTGAGAGAATGCTTGGGATAATGTTAATTAGGGCTCAGAAATAAATGCTTTGCTTCCTCATTAATTGTTATCACTTTGTTGTGCTCATTAGAAAGTGATTCCTAGCAAAGAGCTGGTAAAGGTTGTGCAGTGTGGAAAGCGGTGTGTTACTTGGGTGGAGGATGCCGGGCAGCCCTGGTCCAAACCTGGTCCTCGGGTGGCACGGTGGCGGGGGATGCCTGACACTGAGGGTGCTGCAGGGAGAGGCGGTGGGATGAGGGATGCTCAGGGGAGCACCATCGATGCAGGGCAGCAGGGAGGGCTGCAGTGCCGGGGCGATGCCTCCCCTGCACAGGCTCTGCCGGCTCGGGCGGGCGGCCATCTCCGGCGTGCCCCTCGCTGTGCACCAGCGTTGCTGCAGCAGAGCCTGGAGGGGCCTGGGAGCAGCTCTGCAAAGCCCCTGCGGGAAGGGCGAAAGGTGCCTTGTGCGGGTCCTTGCCACACCACCTTCCCCTGCCCCAGTTAAGCAGCCTTGCAGGGAACGTCTCTCTTTTCTGTAAAGTTTTCTTGTCTCAGCCATTTTTGTAGATTATGTGAAAACACACTTTGGAAAATTGAATAATAAAACTGTGGTGTAAATCCTTTTAAAAAGAGATCAAAGACCAAAATGCTAATAAGGCTGGGATGGGAATAAAATCCAGGCGCTTTCGGTAAAGTAGAATGAAAATAAAGGAGGCCCACAAAGAGAATAACAAATTAAAAACAAGTTTAAAAAGAGCAACGGAGAAAAGAGATTCAAAACAACCAAAGGAGAAAACCCTGAAAAAGGCGGCTTTCATGGGATCGGCACAGGCGTGGCCCTTGATGCCATTTTTGGAGCCCTTCGTGCACATGTGCTCCTCCAGACTGACCCAGGGGCTTGATCCCCCCAGCACGCAGCCCTGCCCAGCTGCCCAGCATCCTCCCGGAAGGAAGGTACCCAGCCCACAAGTTGCTGTCGGGGTCAAAACAGTGATCTTCATCGTTTCTGCGGTTTCCCTGGGTTTTCCCAAGTTACTCTGCAGATGAGGAGCACCAGGCAGGGTACCAAGAGAGCAAATGCACATGGAGGCAAGGTGACACGCTTTTTTCAAATCAATACATCACTTCCTTGGGGATATGTCGGGGACTATATGCAACCTGGCTTTATGAACACGCTTTTAAAACACAGCAATCTCCTCCTAGCAGCAGGCAAGCTCTCACAGCCCCCTCCCGTCGTGCTCGCAGGGAAGGGACCTGTGCTCCCCGCAGCGCTCGGCCCCAATGCCAGCCAGAGGGAATGGGGTGGTTTGCCCGGGGCGAGCAGCAGGCTCCTGGCGCCGAGACAGGGTCTCTGTCCAGAGGGGAGCTGCCGGGGCATGTGCGGGATACAGGCACTGCCGCGTCCCTGAGGAGCCCCCTCGGTGCCTGGGGAGGCAACGACACAGTGTCCCCGGAGGAGCGGTCCGTGGCGTGGGTGGCACGACAGAGGAGACCCCATTGAAATTACTGGGTTAGTCAGAGCTTCATCAATCTCCTTGCTTCGAGCCAATTGTAATTCCTCTCCCTGTGCTCTGAGGGGGAAATAACTGGGGGTTACATACCCGGTAAGTACTGGATTGCCAAACTCATTGGCAGTGCAGATACTGCCCGGCGAAGGGTGGAGAGGCTCTGGCGGGGCAGGCAGGGAGGGA
>NW_009595859.1:0-37418 GCF_000690535.1 Cariama cristata
TTTTAATTATTTTTAAAATTACTTCATTAGAAAATTGTATAGTTGTTACTACCAAATACACCATTCAAATAATAAGTCTTAATATAAATGCCAATGGAGAGCTCAATATCTGAAAAGTACTTCACAAAACACACAAACCATCTGCCTTCTTCATGGGTAGCATCTAATCTCATTTTATACAGAGGCACAGGAGAAATGTTGTGGTCAGAAGTAAAGCAATTTTTTAGCAAATCTGAGGTTGGATCTTAGAGGTGAGATTCTCTTAGCCAAATGCAAGTATCTGTTTGGGGAAAACCTGGGCCTCAAGTCTGCCTAGAATACAGTATTGATAACTCGAAAGGGAGCCGAGGGCAGAAGATGACATGCAAAGGCTAAGAAAACCACATTTTTTATTTCTAATAGTAAAAGCTTTGCATCCTAGAAAGAGCAGAAGCTCTTGGCTAGCGTTTTGTTTTGTTACCTGAAAATG
The DNA here is from genome assembly GCF_000690535.1 of Cariama cristata. Classification (NCBI taxonomy): domain Eukaryota; kingdom Metazoa; phylum Chordata; class Aves; order Cariamiformes; family Cariamidae; genus Cariama; species Cariama cristata. The sequence goes on from NW_009595859.1 coordinate 470, forward strand.
CATATCTGATAGCTGGTATCTATCCAGCACAGGAACAGCAAACTCCATGTTACCATTTTTCTTATAGAGCTCATGTTTAACTCTCAGAAAAACCCTGGAAAAACAGTCAAAGTCACATGGCTACAAGAAAGGAAGAACAAAAAGTTGAGAAAACATCTGGGCATTAAAATACAGAAGTCTTCACACACGTCATCTCTGTTCCAGCTTCTATCATCTGGCATATTTAGGGACCTTCTGGGTGAGATGTTTTCTTTGGGCTACTGTGATTAATAGCCATCAGTGAACCATAAGCTTGTCCAATGTTTTTTTGGATCATTTTATACATTGGGCTCCCATGACATCCCCTGGATAATGCGTTTGGCGAATCAGTTACGCATTGTGAAAACCAGTTCCCTTATGTGTGCTTTAATTCTGTAGAGCTTCATGCCTCTCCTACAATTCTAGGGTTAGAAATACTATACATAGACACAAAAGGATGAGAGTTTGTTTTATAGCAATACAAACCCAAGTGGCACATGGCACATCTCCTGCCTCAGCTGTAAAAACACGCTCAGCAAAACTAGCACTGAGAAAACCCTACCCCACTGTAGCATTTCTGCATTTCAAGAAAGACCCATCATCACACAGCATCTGTTAAAATATTCTATCCTCTCAACCCTTCTTTCTGTTGTAAGTCCGACCAACATCACCTTCCAGCAGGTAAGGCTGCAGCTCAGAGCACATGTCCTTGCCGACCAACAGCTTTACACTTGCGGTGCGCTGATCTTCAGATGGTACTCTCCTTGTTGCCATTTTCACATTCAAGTCCTCTCTGTAGAGAATGTCTAACTGTGAAAACACTGCAAGGTTTTCAAAATCCTTTGTTAGGTTTACCAGAAATTGTCCTCAGTGCCAAGTTTCCGAGGGCAGTGTAGGACTGTAGATTTCAATCTGATCACAATTCCCATTTATTACCTTGTTGAGACACTGGTAAAGCTGAGATTGTATCGAAACATAGTTTTGCTGTTACAATGCTGTTATTTTGGAAGATTAGGATTCTCTCGGGGTTGAATCTCATGCTGCTGAGAGAGTGGACAACTGTTCTTGAGCTACTCAGATAAGGAACAGAATCAAATATAAATTTTTGACCTGAAACATTACAGGAAAAATGTTTTAAGAAAGCCTGGCAGGAAGAATAAGAACTGCTCAGCATTTCCATGATATTTCACCTGGACCAGGCTGGCCTGTTTACAGAAGTTCCAGTTTCTGCTGGGAATGTTCAGAACACACAAAATCCCAAGGGTCTGAAGGAATAGCCAAAATACACCAATATAGCTGGAGTTTCAGAATTAAACACGGTGTTTATGTTTCCATTAGATAAACACATTATCTAGTGGTTCAAATTCTCTCTTTATCTACAATTTGTTTTCAAATACAAAATGCAAGAACAAAATAAAAATCTGTCTGCCACGTCTTAGCCTTTGTGAGCTGCACAGGTCACTCAACTACCAGATGTCTGATTGAAAATGAGGTACAGTACGTAAAGGATTTTATTTTTTTTTTCCTAAATGACTTGTATTATCAGTGACGAATTGCAGACATCAAGGTCGTCTTAGAGCTAGATCTATGTTAATCAGTTCCTGTTCGCTCTCTCATACTTGTTCAAAGCTTTAGACATACAAGGCAAAAGCCTTTGCAACTTGAACTAAAGGCTTTACATTATATGATTTCTAGCACTGGGAAAGTGTTTTTTATCCCCCTCTGATGCTGAATTAAAAATAGAATCATTACACAGTGCTTGGAACATAGATTCTATATTTGTCTTCGGAGCATTTCCCCAGCACACTAAAAAATAGCACGTATTACCTACCCGAGCACCATCACGTTCTCCAGTGATCCTGCTGTAATATCTTGGAGACCATCGTTAGTGAAATCACAGCCACTATCAATGGATTGTCCAAAATACTGGAGTCCTGAAGAAATTTCAGAGGCTTTTACTCTCTAAGGGGGGGGAAACATGAACAAACATAAGTCAGGATCTCTCTCCTGTTCTTGGGAAAATATACCTCTTTTCACGAGGCTGCTGTATGATTTTGGATGCAAAATACCGACTCTTAACCTCCCGTAATGGACAGGCAGGCTTGCACAACGCTGTGCTGTTCTACAGGCAGCACCTGCATCCAGCTCCTTTGCCTAGGCAGACGGGTGAATAATTACAGTTAAGGGGCAGCTCTGCTGCAGAAACCTGTGGAGTCACGTAAACCATCTGACATCCACAAATTTCTCACCCATCAATGCAAATGAAATGTGGAAATCTTTCCTCCCAAGCTCTTGCTACCAACTCATAAGCTTTTCCCTCTCAAGGTATACTGGAGCCAATTCCCAACAAGACATGTACTTGAGAAAAAGAGCTCTTGATCTTGTCCTTGTCACCATTAAAGATGTAAATGCTGCCAAAAGAGGAACTCTTTGAAAGCTGACCTCCAAGGGGTGCTCCAGCTGCAATATCCTCATATCCATCCCCGTTGATGTCTCCAATGCTGGCCACAGTAAACCCAGACCTTGCAAAAGGAGAGGTTACCTGCACATTAAGTGTCCTTTCAAGGTGAATGAGCCAGTCTGAAAAACATCCAAGAAGGAAATCCATGTATAGCAAATGTAGCATGAGTAGTTCTTACATTAAAAGAAAAAAAAGAAATCTTACTGCACACATTTAATGCTTAAATGTGAACAATAAAGCCCTAAACAGCGTCATAAGTTCAAGATACCAGCTGACTCTCAGAACAAAAGCTTGATCCTTCTGCCCTGAGAGCATGCAAGTTCTCGAACAGAAGCAGTGCCTCTGGACAATGCAAGCGGTCCCACTGAAGCACTGTCTTTTCTTAAATCAGTAGCAGATTGAATTCATCCCCAGCTTGTTCCACAACAGAAACCATCCCATCTTCTCCACCCTCTTACAGAAAAAGCCACAAGAGGGTGCACATTATTTGAATGCTAACAGATGCCTTCCAGCCATCCCGTACGTGCCCTGAGCAAATTTTAGCAGTGCACCAAAGAGGATTTTCTCCTGGTCTGCTGGGAAAGTTCGCTTCTTGGTCAAAACGACGCAATTAACTTATATCCCGTACTTTGTGTAACGGATCCTGTAGCTAGGCCCAAAACCCATTTTGTTTTCTACAAGTCCTGCAAGCAGCTACCCATGCTCACATTTATTGCAAGCATTGCAAAGAACGCTGCTTGGCAGAGCAAGGTCTGCACCTACAAATTGCCTGTCTTCAGGCAAAAAGATACGATTTTATCACACTGTGATAAGAGTATACCTTAGGTACAGAATGGGTTTATTTCTTTCTCTTTCTCTTTTATATTCTAATGACTAAGACAGGACTGCTGGCTTCAGCCTGCAGTCCTCTACCATACAGGGAGAGCACATTCAGTGAGAGCACAAAGGAGGAATGTTTTATTTGGCACTACTTAGGCATGGTTGGAAAATCCCCAACATGGAGTGTTGGGGATTTTCCAGTGTGTTTTTTTTTTTTTACCAGTGTTTTTACCTCTGTCTCCAGGCAATAGACGTAAACCCTTTCTTCTTCTCCTTGAATGTGATAAAATGGACCTCCAACAAGGAGAAGATCTGTCACCCCATCATGGTTCACATCAAGTGGGCAGAGCTCAGATCCAAAATAAGATCCAACCTGTGCTCCAGAAAAAGACAAGCAGCTCTGTCACTGGAATTCTCTATATATAGCTTTGTAGAATTAGTGTCCTTTGCAGCAGTAAGGCAATTTTTAGAACAAAACATCACATATCTACTTATATGTGGATCATTCCCTATTATTTATTTTATTACAGCCATCCTCAGGGACAGATCCTGTAACCAGTTTAGCAGTAACAAAATCATTATTCAACAATTTGACAGAGGAAAAAGAATACCACAGTTGATGACCTCTTTCCCCATGAACCATGAGAACAGAACACAAAGATAGTACACCCCATTTAGCTAAATTTTTTCCCAGTCTTTTTCCAAGTTTTGTGATTTCTTCTGATGTCCCCAAAGCATTATGGAGTGAACAGACTGTGTAATCCACATCTGGCTAAATCTGAGTGTGTCTGGAGGAGACAATGTGGCTGCTGTTTGAGCAAATGAGATGTGTGCAGCCCAGCTGACCCCCACTGACCTGGCTGCCCCTGGGTGAGTGAAGCCCAGTACCTGTTCTCTTCGCAGGGTTTGTTTTAAGCAGCCGTCCTGAAACACCAACACCTTCCCTCTCATGCTGTGACGTGGAGCTCCAGCCACGTACAAGGGTCCATGTTGTGTGTGTACCGCTGCCACACCGTACCCTGGTGCATTCACACAAGAAAAAAAACCAGCATACGTTAACAGTACCATACTCTATGCCTGAAGGAAAAAGCCCACAGAGTTTGGTCTGAGATCTAGACCTACATATTCAATGAGATCCAAGAGTTCACACCACGTCTAGTTGTTCTGGCCCATGGTTTTGATTAGAGAGCATCCCAAAAATACTGATAAGGAAATAGCAGGTAACTTTTCAGAGAGAAGAGCCAGCAAAGCTGAGGTTTTCCCCTCTTAACAGCTTGTAGGGTAACTGAATAAATTACTGCTCTGAAAAATATGCTTGAACTCTTGATGACTTTTCTTGGCATTTGTCACAGTTCCTGAGTGATTATCGAACATAAACACTTTTTAATTATTATGTCTGCAAGCTGGAAGTTTTATCACCCTTCACAGAAGTGAAGAAAACACTATACTCCATATAGAAAGCAAAAAGAGATCTGTCACGGGTCTTCTGTAACAGGGAGGTGATGAGAGAAGGATTATCCTGACACAAACAGCCCCCAGCACCTCATATTACCTGGTAAGACTTTATGGCCAAGGCTGCAATCAGGAGATACAGGGCTCATGAGGCTACAAAGCACTGCAGTGAATAAGCAAGGCTTTATTTGTCACCAAGCCAAGAACAGTATTGATTAACAAGCTGTTTCTTCCCCAGACACTCACAAGTGAAATATTTCTCCTTATCAGCTCTCAAAAATGCCCCTCATTGCAAGTATTCTTACACAGTGAAATCAAATGGCATGTGTTAACAGAGTAATACCACAAGGCATCATAACTCATTCGTTGGAGAAAACAAGTTGTATCTTACCCAAAATAAGGAAACAGAGAGTGTTTTCATCAGAATCTCTCTCCCTGCTGGAGAAAATATTAAAAATCCTGTTGATTCAGAGAAAGAGGGTTCTCTGCAACAACTAGCCCAGAAATCCCAACAGAAACATTAGCCAGACTATGCAGAAAGGAAGATCTTTTCAGGAGAAAGTGGCTTTTAAATACACTTAGTGCAGACACCAAGATTGTTTTAAGTATATTATAGCTGAGGAAAACAAAAGCACTATCAGTACAGAGAGAAAAATTGTTTTGGAAAACATTGATTTGTTTTTAAGTCCTTGCATTTTCCTGCTGTGTTTGGTTGCAGGGGGGATTATCTGTGATATTACTGAATCGTTCCTTCATTGCTCCCTGCCACACATTGTCTTTCCTTGGAGTACTCCTATTCCATGACGATCTGATTATCAAAGACAGTCCGGAGAATGGGACCACTTCTTCATTTTGTATTTGCACAATACATAACATAATGTTTCTCCCTTCCACTATGCAAATAACAACTTAAAATATGCTGACACTTGGAGCATTTGAGAGGTAGAGACTTTCCTAAAGTCGATGTGTGGATCATACTTCTCAGCCTCAGCGGAGAAAGCAGTGGAATACCTTCATGCAGAATATGTGACTGGAGCTAACGAGACTGGTAAGGTGCATGGCTGAAGAGGTCCTCTAATTGGGCTTCTGTGATTGCAGGTACAGACGTTTCAATATACGAACAGAGAGAGGAAACGCAGAAGAAAGTCATGACTGTCACCTTACAAGAAAGCAGAGATGGTACTCGCTGGGCTCCAAGCACGGCAGCGTAGCAGAGCTAGGGATTTCTGAGAATGCAAATCAGACTTTTTATATCCACACTGTTCTTGGGATCAAGAATGGGAATGTACTGCTAAGATGTAAGCAAAATTATGTTGAGAATACACACAAGTTGTGGAAGTGTTTTCCCATCCTAATGGAAACAAACCTGCATAGTCCCAAATTCTGGTGAAGAGGCAGCTTAAATAAAGCACAGCACATTCTTCAGCCTGCTAAAGAAAGAGATTAGAAAGTACCTCAAAGCACTTCTCATACAGTGTTTTCATCATCTTCTGTATGAATCCTTTTGCTCTTTCAAAATCCTCTGGCTCAATGCACCCTGATCCATCCAGAATAAAAGCAATCTCTGTTCCAGAAGCTGCCCAGGATATGCGAACTAAAGGAACGAGGAGAAGGCAGTCAGGAGACTCGGTCAGTACCAAGTTCTCTATCCAGTGTTATCGATCAATGCATGAGTAATCTCACTCGAGCAAGCAACTGAACTGCACCAAGACGGCTCAGCTGTCATTTCAGCATGAGCTACAGCTCAGGTCTGGCAGCTCACGGTACAGCAACTCCCCAGACTTTGTCAGTCCACGGCAGTCCATGGCATGATTCTGTTAAAAGGTACTTCACCGCTTACACAAGCCATTTTCCTCCTTCTCCTCCTTGTCCTTGTCCATCCAGGAAGGATGCTTGCCGTCACCACTGTCACTAGTGTTTCTGTGCTCCGGTGCTTCAGTTGGAATATTTTCAGCTGAAACGGGAAATGAGTTTGAGCAAAGATGACAGGGCAGTGGGAGAGAAAACAAAAGGTGAACTGAAACCTCACATTATTGCCTACGTGGTGTTCCTGCACCTTGCTGCCTGGCAGCTGAACTCTTCATTGTCCCTGCAGTCAATATTGCGTTCAGGTGCAAGACTACAGGTGCTATGGAAATACTTGTGAGTTTTGAAGCTATAGGGATCGGGACTGCATTTTAAAACTACAGCTACTGTTCAATAGAAATAAACTGCTCTGCGCACACACAGAAATATAAGTATTGTAACAGAAACACTGAACACGCGGTGAATGTGTGTATTGTAAAGCACCTATTTCCATACCGATATTATGGCTGCAGGTCACAGATACCGAGTATGATCTCTTGTCCTCCCCGTTGGCTGGCTGAGGAGGACTGTTACTAGTGTAACAAATCACTTTTATTTGTTTTGCTGTTGCTGGGCAAGTCACTATGAGAACAGGTAAGATCTGGAGATGTATTTACATTCCTTGAGCAATGAAACTACCCACCATCACAGATCCACTCTACAATTACAGAGAAGATAGATGTGTCAGGAGGGGGATTTCTTTTACCTGAATCACTCACAATCTCTCTCTCCAACTCCAAAAAGAAACTGTCTAAATCTTCATATGTGGGCAGCACGAACCAGTCACCTATAACTTCTGGCAGCTCTTCTGGGACCCACTGATTGCTTATGAACTGTCCAGTCTAGGGAGAAAAGCCGTCAGACAGGGAGATGGAACACATTTCATACACAGACCAAAAAACCCACAAATTCCTAAATTGCCCTTAGAAACCTGAAAGCTCTGAAAAGAGAGGGAGTTTTCTGAAAGCTTGGTAAAGCAACCCTAATCCTAGATTCTATAGAAAGCCCTTATTTGCAAAGAAAAAAAAAAAATAGTAACAGCCTTAGAGCCACAAGACATATACAACTTAAGCATCTTTGTTTCTAGGATATATTCCTTAACCTCCTTCAAAATAGGCTCTCTGGCATCGAGAAGATGGAAGCCTGGGTGAATCAAAGGAGCCAGGGTATCTCAGATTGGACATCTGCAAGTCTAATGCAGGACTACTTTTTCTTCCTCCCACTGCTAAAGCATAAGAGCAGACACATGGGATGGACAGAAACATCACTATATATGTGCTTTGATGCAAAAAAGCATGGTTTTGATGATGCTTCCTACTCACCCCAGGTGCATAGAGTTTGACCATAGCCATTTCCAGGGAGCTCATCACATTTCTCAATCTATGTTTTTCCAGAAACACTTGCCCATATGCCATGACAATGATTATCTTGTCATCAGTCTGGCTGGAGCCATGGCTTTCAAAGACTTTATCCCTGTAGGAACAGAAGCCTAGAGGTATTTCGTGGGACAAGCCATGTCTGCAGAACTAGAAATGTCAGTGCTGGTGGCAAGGTGCCGATGTTCATTGAGCTCTCAGCCCACAAGAGTACAGATGTGCAAGGCAGCTGTGCACAAGGATTAATGCTTTCCAGGAACATTGGCTGTCCACAACTGGTAGCTCTGACTTCATGAGCACTTTCACAAGTAGCATATAGGGCATTTTTACAGTGCGGGTCAGTGTTGTTAGAGTCATGCTACTGAGAAGAAAATGGAGTCAAGAGGGAAAACACGACACCCAGAGATGCAGTAGATCAGTGAGAAAGGCCTTAGGTCTACAAATGAACACGTGCTTAAAGCAAGACCCGAGTGACTGAATTTTCATTCTGAATCTCCTGTGTCAGCCAGGAAGGATTTTACACTTTGCCTCTTGGGAATTTCTCCTTGTAGACCTGATGGTCCTGCAGACAGACTCATTCACAGACATCAGCTGGCAGCCTGTCAGTAACAGAAGGACTGGAAAACTGAGGGCTTTGAGAGTGTGAGATAAGAGTAGAGAGGAGATGTGGGAGGCGGGATTGATGCACATGAAACACAAGGAATCACTTGAGTGTTCCTGGAGCTTCTTGAGACACATGAACTCACAACACATGCTGCAGCGTGGCTGGGATGTCAGTCTTTAAGCTCTGCTGCTTGATGTTTCAGGCTTTGCAGAAAGCAGTTGGTCTGTTGCGGCTTTCTTGCAGGCTCAGTTCAGTTTGGATCTGTGCTCCATACCTCATCACAGCAAACCTGATCTGGAGAAAGCAGATGGCAAAGCCAGAGCTGGTTAGACAAGATCTAAGGCAGGATCCCCAAGTGCCTCAGAGTGCCAAGTTTAGTCCCAAACTTTACTGCACAAACACAGAAAGCATATATTGCAAGTAACAGGTGTATCAATTGTCTTTATCCCTCTGTCTCCATCACACATTTGTATTCTGGTGATTCCTTTTGGATCAGCTCCAGGAACTGACTTCATTTTCTTTGGCTCAAGACAATGATTTCTCTCTGAAGTTCCTGTATACATCTATCTGGCTAGACCTTTTGTGACCACACGGCTCAGCCTCACTTTGTCCCCAGATTTACTTAAATCATTTAAAGTAATGGCTTATAAGCCCCATTCCTTATTTTTATATGTACTCTTTCAAGGTGCCCTGAGAGATTTGCTAGTGAAATATCTAAGCATGCTTCTGGCATGAAAATGCACTCCTAGCTCTTTCACTTCCCTCTTCGGCTACTCCTCCTCCTTGGCTCACTAACATTTAACTCTTGCATTAGAATACATAGAATTATTACCAGCAACACCGTGAAGTTTAAAAAGCAATCATTCTTCATTAGAGCTCCAGTTCATCCTGCCTATCAGATTATGAGACTGAGGAGGTTCACACACCTTTGAGTGTTTCTGCCACATTGACTTCATCATATTGAGGATAGAGGTCTTGGCATTTTGGAAATCATCTGGCTTGGCGTTCTCTGATCCACTGAGAATGACAGATGACAGCAATCTCTGTTCCCAGTTCTGTCAAGGCAGTTAAATATAAAAGGACATTTGAAGGGACACCTAAACAGCCTAACATTTAGCAAGGGTTCAAGAACATATTATTAAACAATGAAAAATTTGACTACAGCACCACTCCAAAAGCAGGTCCAGCTGATGATGTGGTCTATGTCATAGTGACAAGTTTTATTTTTTAAAAAAATCTCAGTTAATGATGACTGTAACAATTATTATTTACCATTACAAATAACCTTCAAAACCTCGACCTTTTCCCTCTCCAGCTCTCTCCCACGAGATGAACACAAGCTGCTTCAAACTGAGCTAATACAGAGGGAAGCAATGCTTGTTGCTGGCCAGTACCTACCTTTGCACATGTGGTTGTTCCCTGCGCTGCCAAAGATCTCGCCACAAGCACTGTTGGTGTTGTCTGTGCTGACAGAGCTGCTGGGGTCAGTAATCACGTCTTCATTGTTTTTACTTTGAATGCCATTTCATTTGGTCTCAACTAAAGAATTTAAAAAGCAAGAAAAAAAAGATACACTCTACCTTTTGAAAATACTCTTCTAATTAACACACCTTAAACTCAGGATCTGTTTCCACCCACGTTTCCAAATTTCCAGAAGACCTGAGGATCAGACTGTTAATAGTAGTTAGACAGCTGAAGATGGAACGAGACCATCTGGGTGTCTAATCTAAACCTGTCAGCTTCTTTGCAGTGACAGCAAGCAGCAGAGCAAGGCTAGACAATCAGACCAGCTCTCTGCTCCCTTGATTAAATACCCAATAGCCCAGCTAAGTTGAAAGGAACAGCTTTAAGTGGCCATGGACTTTTAAAAATCCCTGTGGATGTTCGTTACATCCATCCACAAGAATGTCAATGCTTTTCCAAATTCTGGCTAAAGAGGTGGATCTTTTGGATGCAGGGGACACCACAACCGAAAATCCCTGCTGCTGTGTGCTAATTTTCAAGGCTGAATCGCATAACCCTGTTGGTGTCACTATAATACACATTAAAATTCAGCTCTAGGTCTCTCCCAGTAGACCTCGCTGGTTAGGAGCTCAGAAGGCTCCTGCTGTTAGAGCAGAGCCTCTTGTTGTTATTTCTGCCCCTCTGCAAAGGCACAGAACTGGCTTTGCTCTTATACCTGTCTTGGTGAGGCTGAGGAAAGCTGTGCGGCGAGTCGGTGGTGAGCAGAGTACAGACCCCATTCACATCCTTGGTAGCGGTGAAGGCTCGGTGGTGCTTCTTCTGCAGGCAAGCCTGTGTGGGCAGCAGGAAGGGCTAATGAAGGATGAACAAAGCCATAGGCAGAGGATGACTGAAGATGCCATCTGGCAACCATTCGGCATCCCCCGCACAGCACTGGAAGCCTTGCGAGACTTAAAGCACCTTCCCTGATGTAAGCCCTGTTGCATCAGGTTACCCAGGACTCCAGCCCTGAGCTGGGGCAAAGAGTGGGGCTGAGGGGGCTAACCAGACTGAGGCGTTAGCCTCCAAATCGGTGGCTCTCCTAAGCCTCCTCTGCCAATCCTCCCTCTTCCTAGGAGCGGGGTGCGGCTGCAGTGAAGTACAAGGTCCACTGCAGCCCTCAGCCGATGAGAAGGGCATTTCTCAGTTTTCTCTCCTGGCTGGCAATGCATCAGCCAGCTTTCCAACCAGCCAGTATCCAGCCAAGAGCTTTTAGCTTTCATCCTCCTGATATGTCTGCTCATTTGCATTTCCCAGCAAAAATAAACAGCATTTTGGAAAAATACAGTTATTCTCAGCCATGGATATTTTCAGTCCCTTACCAGGATCCAATCTGAATCCCTGTCAATGGCTATGCCACCATCCTGGATGTTTTTGGAACCTTTAATCTTTCCTGAAATTGAATGAATGAATGAAGAAGAACAACAGAATTGAAATGGATACGGTACTTGTCAGCCTTGGGCAAACAGAATAAATACAGAGAAAGGCTACAACTGCTGAGGTCAGCTATATCTGCTCGCCTAGAAGGAGGACTCAGAATTAAATGTTATCAGCAACCGTAGCAGTAATAAATATGTTGGAAACAAAAAACTTCACCTTGTATTTCAACAAAGTTTAGGCGAAGACTTAAGCTGTGGCAGAAGAGGTCTTGCAGCCTCCAGACAGATCACTCCCAACCATTGGGACCAGTCTGCGTTTCTCTCTATGAAGTGCTGATCTACGGGACCTAGCAGCGTGCCCAGTTCTCTCTGAAACACCCAGCCCCTGCACCCCCCGTGCCCATGGCAAAGCGAGTGTTGGGAAGGGGCAGCGGCACTGTACCTTGCATCTCCTCCTGCAAAAGAGTGCACCTCCTCAGCCTGCCCGGCCCCTCATCTACTGAGGAAGTAGCCAAAATCCTGCAGAATGAGTAAAAAGGTGGAAAAGAGGGAAGACGGCACAATCAGGCAGAGTCCTTCGGCAGTGCAGTGCAAAACAAGCATCTGTGTGCCAGGGTGGCCACCCATTTTTCTGACAAGGTTTCTTAACTGGACTCCAGTGTGGTTTTGAGCTGAATTAGCCACCAAGAGGAAAACACTTATTTTCTCCTACAAATCATCATCCTTCCCGTTACCTGAACTATGAAATCAAGAGAGCTATCCCAGAGCAAGGAAGAGGTCTGGAAGTGACTTGTCCATAAAATACTGGGGATAAAGGGAGGCTGGAGGTGCAGCAAAAGTCCAACCTCCATACTAGGAAATGGCAGCATTGCTATATAAAGTGGAGACCGTTCTTTGAGTCAGCCAATTTCTGCTCAGGAAGTAGAAAACTTCCTTTGCTCTGAAACTTAAAATACACTGTCTGCTACACAACCTGAGCAATCTGCTCAGCATAACATACGTTATCTCTATAGCAACCTCTTGTGGTTCGCTTCTGTTCACCAGCCGAGCCATCCATTCTCTTCCCCTACAGACCCAATAGTCAAAACACAGCCATTTCCAACTCTTTATGGTCTTCAGACCAAGCTTACAACATAATTCTTGACAGCTGGTGGGTGCCGTGACTGCTGCAGCCCCAGAAATGATGCAGTACGCCAGGAAGCACTGCAAAAACCCAGCTGCTGGTTTCTGCCATTTGGTTAAATGGGCAGACATCCTTTCTGTACAGTGCCACAACTTCGCCGCGGGTGAGGGGAGAAGCACTGCGAAGACTCACAGGCTGACAACGTACACCTCACACCGACGAAGCTCTAACATGGCTCATCAGCCCCTGAGAACCGAGGAACAATTCTGGGTCCCAGGCAGAGGAACCTGTGCTAACAGTTGTAGAAAGTGAGAAGCTACATGACCTCAGGCCACACTCGTTCATAACGACCTGGGAAGTCTGGGTATGTTTTTCTTTCTTCTGCTCCTTCCATGGTTGTGTTCCCATCCAAGTGCTGAAGAACCGTGGGCTGCAACAAAGAGGCTGTGTGTGGTGTGATCCACATCTTTCCAGTGTCAAATATAAAGCTCCTCAAGGACTTGACAACTGAAAACAAATAAATGAGCACAGAGTGTGATCTGTAGTTAACAGGCTCCTGAGCCAGCTATCCCTGAACCCTGCCCACCACGACAGCAGAGGCACTTGGTGGGAGGGAGATACCAAGCTGTGGAGATTTCACCGGTTTCTATTAACAAAGGATTTTCTTATCCAGCCTAACGAAAAATAAAGTAACGCAAGTCCTGTTGTTCTGTTACGAAAGTCCATCCTGGATATCACAAAACATTCCTCGTAGCTGAAGCTCACAAGCCTGCATTTAGGCAGGAGAGGAAACAAAATTCCATGCCTTGTGCAAGTGGTGTGCCACTTCAGGGTGGCACCAGCGGATTCACTCCTTGTAAAGTTGATATTCCACAGACCAGGACACTGAAACCCATTAGATTAAAGAATAAGCCGTTTAGGTAGCAGCAGGGATTGCTCCCCACAAGAATAGCATTGTCATAAACCTAGTAAGAAGAGGAGAACATAGATTTTGTGGGATGTTAACAAAAAGCTCAAAGCTTGGCAGCAAGGAAGCAAATTGGTGCCAAATGTGATGGATACTCTGCTGAGGATGCCGCTCTGCTAAAAGTCCAGTAACTTCTCAAAAGAGATATAAAAGAGGCACCAAAAAAAAAAAGAAAATCTTCCACCCATTATTCACAGAGCTGTAACTGAATTGGCATCTTAAAGGTAACTTTTTTTTTCCCCATGAATGCACTTCCTTATTGCAAGGCAGCCCACAAAAAAAGGGGCGATATTGGTGTTTCAGCTGTAAGACTCTGTAGCAAGCCAACTCTTATCGCTATTCACATCTCAGCTCTTGATTTCTGAAGTGTTAACACTTCAGTAAACACACAGGCTAGGCAGATAAATATACTTGAATCGAAGTGACAGACCGAAAATGTCTTGAAGTAGGATGCATCAAAGGCAAGCTACTATGATAAATGCCGTAAATTCAAGCACTGAGCTGTACTGTATCACCAAACCTCTGTCAATCATGTCAACATGACAACTTTGAAAACTTCACCCTTGCTGCAGGAACAAGCCCAAGTGACTCCAATCACAAACTCTGTCCCTGTTTGAAACTAGAACAAAAGTGCAAAACCTGAATTTTACAAATCACTCCAGCCTGAAATCCTTGCCCTGAATGCCCAGACTCCAACTCTAGAAGGAAATGCTGAGCAATCAGAAGAGTTAACTGCATAGCAAATCCTTTCGGGGGTGAGGAAGAAACCATTTGAGAGATGCAGTTCCCTTCGCCCAGAAAGTGTAAGTTGTCCAACTAGTCTCAGAAAAGAGGGCAACAAACCACACAGACACTTTCTAGCTACCTCCAACTCTCTTCCTCAAAGGGCTCCGTGTTTAACAGCATTTGACAACCATCTTCACAGTCCAGAAATGCTGTAGCACTCCACATCTCACGAATCTGAACTGAAAAAAAGATTACATCAAAAGAGGAAGTGAAGAAAACACTCTTTGCACTCAGATTTTAGTAACAGTTAGGTGCCAGCCACGAGGCAGTCGCAGTCATGCCTTTCTGAGGCTTTGCCTGGTCCTGTCCGGCCCCACTTTTATCCATGCTGCTGAAGCAGATGTGAGATTGCAAAGTGGAACAGTTTTCTTTTAAAATTTTTTTTTTTCTTCCAATTTTATGCTCATTTTGGTCCCAGAGCAACAAATGACATTTCTTAAATACAGCAAAGAAGAATAAAACTGATAGCTAGCCACAGGAACAGTCCAGCTGAGAAATCTGCCAGCTGCATCGCTTCAGAAATAGCTTTTTGCAGCTTATGTAGACTTACATAAAGCATCTGTTCTTTGTCCGAGCCCTTTCGCTTGTCACATTTCAGAGCCCTTTTGCTAGCTCCAGAGGCAACGGAAAGTATGCTCAGTTGCAAGTGGGGTCACGAAGAGATGAAGAGAGAGGGCATCAACCAAGACACAGATACACCTCCCCATACTGGCTTCAGCCTCAGAGCACGCTTTGAAAAAAAAAACAAACAAGGGGGGGGAAACCAATAAAACAAAACATGCAAAGCATTTGAGGAACAAGAAAGTCTTGTGTCCACCTATACCCCTAAGGAAAATGGCCTTACAGGGCATTGGGAACCATACAAACCAGACATGAAGTTTCTTTTAAGAAAATTACACAGATAAGCAGCAAGATAGATCATTGTGCAGTGAGAAGCATTTGGAGCCTAGTAGAGAGTCCACAGAGAGCAATGACAATGCAAAGTGTGCTCGAGTAGAGGAGGAAGAGTTTGGAAGAAACAAGGTCTACTTTCATTTCCCAACCCTGCCAGGAGCCAAGCAATTTTGACCAAATCACACAGGGGAGGGTTTGAGCATCCATAACCCTGCATGGAAAGTAATGAGCGCTGCTGGTATCTTTTCTTCATGGCATGGCTGGGCCCTCAGAGTCTCCATGGCTCATACATACAGAGCAGACAGACGAGACAAACTGCAGCTATTCCTTCACCGATGTTTGTGAAAGGTTTCTGTTTTCTCAGATGTCAGCCCTGCAAAGCCTCCCCCTTTGCATAGGGATGGGTTCACATGCAGGTGGGTTTACCTGTCACAAGGGGTAGAAGGGAGAAGTCAGTTCCATCTGTTGATAATTTCTTGTGTAAATGACTGAAGTGTTTCCTAACAAAACACTATGATCTATTAAGAGCAGATCTCAAAATCCTGTTGGGTCTTCAAAGTTATGAACCAGCTTGTAAGTCCTTCCTCTTGCACGGAACTGCAGACATCCCACAAAATAAACCCGAGACAGCCTTCCTGTTTGTAACGTGACCAAAACGGGAAGTGGTTTAGATGGTGAACCCAAAGAGGAGCCCTGGGCATTAAGAATATGGAAAACTGGGAGGTTACCGATATTAGTATCGATTAATCAGTGCTGACTCACCTCTCACTGCAGTGAGGTTGTAACTCCTCAAAAATCTCCTTTTTTCCATAGCACATCAAAGAACTGTACAACAGCCTGGGCACTGCTAAATCTTCTGACCAACCTGACATATCTCTTTGCTGCATGTGCCCATCCCTCTCTGTTGTCAATCATCCTTCATTCATGAGCTTGAGAGGGCTGGGACTGGTGGTCTGTGGCATGACTGTGAAGCACAAGGAATGCCAAAGCCCTGTTTCACAGCAGTCACTAGATGTTTAAAAACATTTGTGGTGCAGATCAAAAGATAAACTAACAGTGCAAGCTTAAGAAAGATTTAAAGAGAAGCAAGTTCAAGGAATGACTGAAGAAGCAGGTTATCTTGAAAGCAAGCTGTCATAGCCCACAGCTATCAAAAACACTACCAGTAAGCAAGATTTCTCTTTTGTTGTTTATTAAGACTCCAGGCAGGGATGGCAGATGTGATTCTGCATTTCGTGAGAATCTCAAAGTGTCCCTACCACAGCAAAGCACTAAGCACAGCAATAGATTACCATATGCCAGATGATCCTTTTGTGCAATATGAGCACCTTGCCAAATCTTGGGTACACTTAGGACAAAGCCATAGATGGAAAAAGCAGCTGAAGGCTTCACAAAGCAAGAAAACAGCAGAAGCCGGAGTGAGAAAAGTTAGTTACAATTCAGAAACCCAATGCAGTGAGGCTGCAGAGGGAATTGCCCAGCACAGGGGAAGAACCCATTTGAAGTGACAGGGAGTAATTTTTAAAAGGAATGATTTTGCTGCCAGTCATGTGCATGAGTAAGCAACAGGATTAAGACAATTGTTTTCAAAAGACAAACGGCCTAGCTTCGCTTACTCAGGATAGAAATGAGAGATAGGAGATCTTGAGTTGCATAGTTTATCTTACTGAAGGAAAGATGCTGCCAACAGTTATAGTCTGTAACTTTTTCGGGTTATCACTAGTCATTCCCTGTATGAAAGATGCATCCAATGCAACATCACCTGTTACATTTTCAGGTGTTGCTGCATAAACTGACAAGAGGTCATGAAAAGCAAGAGTTAACTCGCATGGCAGTGAGGGCAGCACAGTGCTGGGCGAAATGGAATCAGGAATTTGACAAGGCCTTATAGTCCACACTGATCATGTCTCTTCCTTTTTACAAGAGGCTGAAGCTCTGAAAATATATCCAAGGTTGAACATTTTCAATTAAGTAAACTTGCTATATTGACAGTTTACAGAAATACTACACACTATTATTTTTAAATATAGGCTGAAAGTGACACAGCTCATTTTTCTCTTTTCCACAGAGTTTAAAGTACGCTTCCCACCCTGCCTGAGGCAGGGTGCACATTATGGAAAACAATGAGGCCCTTGTAATCATTTACAGCAAGACAGGATGCCCACTAATACTGACAGGAAACGTTAACCACACGATGCATTTTGGCCCATCTGTTTCTCAGAAGCCACATGCAGGATTCTGCTGCTGTTTTCTACAGAGACAAAGCAACCTGTGAAAAACAGATGTTTCAGAAATTCACCATGTGAAGTTACAGGTCCAGGAAATCCAACATCACTTTTGTAACTTTAAACAAATATGGACATCGTGTAAATGGTTTCATTATAATACTGTAAAACAGGAATTGTGATGTGGGCTAAACACCAAGCACTGCAGGTACCAACACAAAGACTCAGTATGGCTCTTGGTGTCTGAAGACTGAGTATTTGTCCATTCATGTCTCACACCGACAGTGTTTTGCACAAAAGCCAACTCTATCCTTAGCAACTTCTTATGACCCTACAACACTTTATTCCAAAGCACTTCAGTGCAGACTCTTGTGACAAAAGAATAACAGTCGATCCATTCTTAGATAGAGAAACAAAGGATGGAGTGACCTATGGCAAACAGCATTATTTCTATACAGCTCAGAAAGCACTGCCTTCCCAAAGGCCACTCCCCACTACCATTATGATCCTGCTCTCACTCTTATACCTTTAGACACAGTAATAAGAAAATATCAGGCAAAGAGAGTAAAAATAGTTTCTTCTGAGGAAGTTAATGATTAAAGTGCATGAAAATATTTAAAGCCACAGGCTGAACCACAGTCTTTGATGAAATGCACTTTAATACTGATAATGCCTTCAATTCTTCCAGCCGCTGTAGGAAGAATTACTCCTTTGAAGATGGAAGCAAGGTTGCAATTCAGAAAAACCTGCTAAAGATTTTTGGTTTGTCCCTCTAGAGGCATCATCTCAGTTGCTGATAGCTGGGGCTGCAATAGTGACTGCTCCTCTGAAACAGCTGATCTCAGTTGTTTCTGTGGCATCCGTTTCCATGATCTTGTCTCTACAGCAGGAGACAAAAACAGCAGCCCTTTGTCAGACTGACAAAGGGATCCAGTTTTTAGAAAGGCGCAGGTTTAGGGAAAACCCAACGTACACCAGATAGTATTTTATTACTGCAGCCTCCCCAATCCTAGAAAACTGGCATCTAGGAAGAGCCTATGCTGGAAGAGTAGGAGGCAGTGTTTAAATTCGGTGGAGCTTCTGCCCAAGCTCTGCCAGGCTGAACAAAATATTTCTAGAGAAAGTAACAGCTCTGCATTTTCCACACAGAGTTGCTTCACAGGTGTAACAAGGGAAGCAAACAATTATCTTAGGCAGAATTTGACAAAGTTGCCAGTGTTAATGCCTTGACTTGCGGTCTAAAAGTCCTGTGATTTTAACACTTGCAGTATGAGTGGGCCTAAATTTTGCCTTTCCTAGGAAAAGCACCATGCATTTGGGCTACTGAGTCAAAGGGAAGAGCAGCCCTTGCTTTTCTCAGCAGCGTTTCCTGTCCATTTCTACCAGAGGCAAGTAGGAATGGCATCTCTTTCATTCTCATTATTTGTTCCCAAACTCTGACCAGGTCCATATCTCAGCTCACAGGCGATGCTGCTACTATTGAGGGATGCTGTGTGGAAGCAATTTCATGAGCAAGCTGGCCTGCCTACAATTTATTTTACCAAAGACATAATAACATGCCAAGAGTAGTTGCTGAGCTGGAAGCTAAAAGGATACTGAAGACCTTTCTTCATGATTTAACTTACCTTCTGGATTTATTTCTGAATCACTGGTGTTTCCAGGGTCTTCCTTAAGAACTCCCACATCCTTTGCCCAATTTGTCCATTTAATTTCTTCTACTCTGAAGAGACAAAATACAACAGACACAGATGCATGGATCACAGCATTTCAATCCAGATCTCATTGTCCTGCTGCATCCTAACCCAGCTCATCCTGCCAACACAATCCTAATGGTTTGGCTGTAGCAACAACACTCTACAGAGCTTTTCTTTGAGTAAAGATCTTCCGTAGTCTAAGCTCTACGAGGTAAATATCTTCTCCCCCTGCATATTATGTGCTAGTCTACGTTGTTTTTTTTTAAAATACTCCAGGTCCTCCCAGGGTACATACTTAATACAAAGGAGGCTCCTAGGTTCCGCTTTCTATACACGCTCCATAACACCCTGGAGTTACAGAAGTGCTGCCTGCAGTTCGGTTCACTGGGTGGAGAAAGGTTCATCTGCTCCTCCAGCCCCTCTGTGGGAAGAAGCAAGCTGCCCCCTCCTGTTGCACCCAAATTGCGTGTTCCTGAGCGAAGGGGCCACCAGCCAGCATCCCTCCCACCACAGCCTGCTCTGGGCACAGCAATACTTGCAGCAGCAAAGCAAGCATCGTCACAGACACCCTGCCACCATAACCACTTGCACAGACAGGGGTTAAACAGGACATCTTTTGGTGACAGCATGTCTTGGTGACAATGTTGGCAGCTCAACTAGCTCTCAAGCTTCCAGCACTGCAATCACCAGCCAATTTGCATGTACCCAGGAACATGTGGTTGAGTCACTCTGAGTCAGTGCTCAAATTCCCTGTGGTGGTTCAGGGTTACCAGCTTATGAATCATGGGAACCTGTTACTAGGCTGGAGTGTAAGGGGTAATGGTACATCTGTCTTACCTGAAACACCACCTCTCGTCTTTCTTATTGAGGCCCACTGACACGAAGCAGCCAGATCTCCTCTTCCCACCTTGGCGCCACAGCCAGGCCTTCTCTATTTCTAGGATAGCAATAGCCCTCTGAAAGAAGTAGTCCATGTCAGAGAGAAAACAGGGCAAACAGAGCCCAGCCCCTCTTTCTGATTAAGTCCTCCCCAATCAGCAACTACTTTGACTTAGAAAATTGCTTTGGAACCCAATCCTAAAGTGCTCCTTAGCTTAACAGTACCAGTCAGTTACTTAGTCTCTGAAGTTACTTATGCATGTAGATCTGGACTGGCTGGTAGCACGCAAAGAGCAACAGTTTTAAATACATCTAAAAATGATGCTAGGATTTACCCCCGGAGTGGCAAATTTATGTAAAAAATAAGTTTATAGCTGAGGCTTAGGACAAAGACAGACACTGTCATCTCTGATGTTACGAGATGCAGGTAGGAGTTTGGGCCATGACACAACTGCTGAGCAGCACCATGCCTCACCTGCAGCTTCCAGATGCTTTTGCTATCACCAGAAACATCTGTGACGGTCTCGCTCATGAGCGCGATCAGCATGTTGAGCAAAAGAATATAAGTGAGAATCACAAAAAGAAGCAGCAGGAGCATGACGAAGTATCTGAATCTGGCATGTTCCTGGAAATCCAAGTCGCCCATCCCAATGGTGATCTTGAAGAGCTCCAGGGAGACGCTAAGCAGCCCGCCGTACATAGCATGGCTCCCAGCGCTCTCCAACTGAGCAAGAGACTTGTTCTGAGAGACCGAAGGAGCATCCCCCATCAGCGTAACCAGAGCTATGAGAAAAGCAGAATTTGAATCCTCCTCAGAAATATTTACTTCTTGCAGCCCAACCTACAACAATATGCTGAGTAAGTCCTTACCTGCAGCAAAGCCAAAGAGGAAGATCATATAGACCAAGAGGAAACGCAGCAGATCTCTCAGGATAGTCTGAAACGCAAATCAGGAGGAAGTGCTGGTCTTTAGCTCACATGAAATCACCAGGATGATCTCCTGTTCTCACACATCATAAACCAACCCCCAGTATGAATACTGAAAGCAAGTTGGAAAATGCTTTTGTCCAGTTTAAGAATCTACTAATACATGTTAAATTACATCCTCAGGTAACTAACATCATTGGTAGCTTAATCTGAGAGTACTACATGAACTTCTTTCTTGTTATATTTGCATGGATAGGTTCTTTGAAACAAATAAATACCAGGTCCATTCCCAGGTCCAGGTGTTTCCAAATTGTTTCAACACAAACATCTTTCTTTTCCATCTCCATTGGGTTTCACACAAGTGGTGATCAGAATTCTTCCCTGGCACCTCATTTCATCTCTGCTTTGTCTTGTCCTTCAAGTCCCAGACTCCTCTATGGACCTACAATCACTTCTCAGGCCAAGCATAACAGTTCCAGGGATTTCACACTGGTTTTGACTGCTAGTTTTGAGTTGTTTTACAACAAACAGGTAAGTGTCAGCTGCTGTCACTTGCTATATTCAAAGATAGCAAACTAGTGGTTTGCTGCAATTGTACTTCCTCGAAGACACTGATCTAAACTCCTTCTGCAATATCTTTACCTCCATAGTCAGTACATCAATTCCATTTACGGTTTTCATGGTCCTGACAGAAAAGTAATTGCAGGACTTCTATTAGTTCCTCACACCCAAAAGCTTTTCATACAAATTTTTTTTGAGTACTGACCTTCTGAATCATGACACTGTAGATCCCAGTGCGTTGAAAGCCTCGAGTGTAATATAGCATGTTCACCCATCCCAAAAGCAGGGAGAACACCATCACCGCCACGTAGTTTTCTGAACTTGCGCCATACAGGACTGCTGACAGCAGCAATGAGAAAGCCTGGATGAAGCTGGAGAGAAATAGAATGAGTGACACAATGACTCTACCTCAACAAAAAGGCCCATTTGCAGATCTGCTCTGTTTTGCAAGGAAAAGCAAACACATTTTATGAGGCTACACAGAGTATATAAAGTGGCAGTTAATCAGACACATAGTTTATATAAGCAAATCCTGTTATAACCAGACCCACAAATTGTTGCAGTTTTGTTATGAACTGGTATGGAAACTCTGAACTGCTTGATGTAACTCACACAACCAATATTAAATGGAAAAAAAATTGTAACACTTATGAACGCATGCACACATACATGCACACACATGCATCAATACCATTTTCTCCTCAGAAAACTGAGAAGTTCTTTTCCTTTCAACCAATTCTGAGCCACAGTGACAGTATGATTAAGAACTTGAGCTCTTTTTCTAAGGGATATGTTCTTAACTGTGGAATAAGTGAGGGTCTGACCTTCACTGTGTTCCGCTACAAATCCAAGGACAGACCCTACCCAGCAAAGTCCGTTACAACAAAGGGTTATGACAAGATGCAGCAGGTAGAAGCAAGCAGGGAAGGGACAGAAAGAGGAAACAGTAGCAGAGAATCAATCTTTCCTGCTCACCACCTCTCTAGTAATGTTAATGCAACTTAGCTGCATACAGCAGAGAACCAATTTCACCCATGCTTTCATTGTGCAAAAAAACTCAAGAGACATACATCAAGATCTCAATACAGCTGTCAGAACACATAGTCTTCAGGGACTGGCGTCTCCTCCGCAAGTACAGACTCTAATAGAGAAAAATCAATGGTAGCCATTCACCAAAAAATCAGGGCATGCTAGAGAGTGATTCCTGCTCAGCATAGCCTATTGCTTAGGGGAAAGGTTTGCTCCATTAGTTTGTCTTCATGCTTTCATTTTCAACATCCCAAATTTCAGCTAGTCATCTTTCCAAGATGAAAAAAAGGCCTTATTTATAAAGGGCAAGGATAAACAAGGGCTGAATCATGGCTCAGCCCAATGTCTTTATTAACAGACTGCATTAAATGCCAAGGATGCATTTTAGTACCATAAATCACAGAAGTCTGATAATTATTTGCTGTTGTGAACCTATTCTTCCTCTTGCCCAGCAACCTGCCTTGTGCCACCCCTGTCACTGCTAGATCACGCTGACACTGTAAGTGTCTCAGAGCAGGATTCCCGCCTGCCATCCACTCATGCACATCCTGATGTCAGGAGAACTGAATCTGTTGCCTCCTTGTCAGTGATAGTTTCCTTCCTTTCTTTCTTACAATGAAACTAGACAAGAGATCCCCATACCTGAGCAAAGATTAAATAAATGCCTCCTAGCAAGATAATGATCAGTCCAGAGACCCACAGGAAGCCTCCAGCCGTGAACTCCACTGGAAATGAAGGCTGCAAGATAAAAAGAAAAAAAACTCAAAACACTGAAGACAGGTAGAGGTAGCGATAGTAGTGATAGTAACTCTGAACCTTTTAAACTCAGCTCCATCCATTCAGGCCTTTCTAGATAAAAGATAGGACCTACCTTTACCCGTAGGGGTTGATAGTATGCAATGGCTGTAAAGATAATCATGAATGACAAATATGAGGCAAAACTGAAGTAGAATCTCTTGGAAGCAAACGTTTCCCATTTTTGCTGAAGCAGTTTGTTCAGTGGCTCCAAAATCACCATCTTGTACCGATTCTGTGGAAAAACAAACAATAAAAATGTACCGATGTGCCAATGGGAATGCAAATTCACCAGAGGATTGTCTTCTTCAGGGTTGGAGTTCAGTGGCTGCAACTAGGGTATCGCTAATGGTTTATTCAGTCAGGCCTTTCAGTATGAAAGAAATCAGCCATCCCATAAGAAGTTACTTCTGCTTGGCTTCAACAAGGGGCAGACCCAGGCTTAGGACAACCAAAGGATCAAAAATTTCTTTCATATTATAGATTCAGAGGCATACCAAGCAGACTATAAATAATAAAATATGCAAATATTTCCATCATGATCATTTTTCTGGAAAAGAAATGCATGTGAAACACCACATTAACTTGAAATGATTTGTATAATTATACAGCAACACTATAGAAAGGCAGAAAAAATGTCGTTGTCTTTGACTTTTCATAAAAGCACTCACCGGTGTATCACTGCTGTATGCCAGAATCTCCAGCACAGAGTTTTCCTCAAAGCTGTCTATAGAGGACAAGTCATAGAGAGACACGTGGATAGGTCCATAGGTCCATTCAGTGAACTTGCGTGACAGGTGCCTGTACACTGGGTCTTTGATCTCTCTTTGGATGATGTGCTTGAAGATCTGAAGAGAAACCAGGTGCACACCAGAAAAATGTGTATGTCATGAAGGTGTAGAATGACACAAGCATACCCAAATCACCTTCAAATACAGGACACCTGGCTTTCTGCATTACACACCTTGATATATCCAAACAGCAGACTATCTGGCTAAAAGCAGGCAATCTAACTATATCTTGTATCAGCAGTAGGACTGATTTTGGTCCAGACCAACCGTCTTGGCTGGGACAGAGAGCAGCAGCAGCCAGCTGAGACTCTGTAGGACACTAACTGGAGTGGCCTGGAGGAGGCCTCCTTCATCGTCTCCTGTGGTACGGCCACTGTCAGCAGTATTACTACAGGTTGGGTGCAAGATGTTGCCACATCAAACCCCACTGCTATGCTGAGGATGCATGCTATAGTCTTCCTTGTTTCTCAGCAACCCCAGGGATTCCTTCTAGTTGTCTTTACCTCCACTTTGCCTGTCTTGGCAGCAAGCTGCAGAGGATTTAATCCATCATAATTCACTATCTCCTCCAGTTTCCATGTTGGGTCAACCTTCGCACCTGCCTTCAAGATCTCAACGTATGTTGTGCTCACAAACTTGGTGTTCTCCTCAGTGTCGTCTGCAATCATCACCAGGGCATGGAGGACTGTGTTGCCCTGTGTATCCTGCTCCTGGAGCCTGGCTTTCTGGTGAGGATTGTTTAGAAGATATTCCACCACCTCAAGCTGGTTGGTACAAGCAGCCAAGGAAAGGGGAAGTTCACCTGAAGAGATTAGGGGAAGCAGAAAGAGGTGAAAAAGAATTAAAGAGAAAAAAAAAAGCAATTCCAGGAAAATATACTCAGCCTATAGTTTTACCATTGGAACACAGAACAAGTTCTTTCTGAGTGTCTCTAGATTCAGAAAGGGTTTTGCAGTAAACAATTACTCCTTATTTCTGGGGGGAGCTGAAACACTGTCCAAGATGTCTAATTTGCTTAAACTAACCAAGTATTTGTCTCTGTCTGAAGCCTCTCAGATGGAACTAAATACATAAAATCAAAGATAATGGCAAATGCTCATTGGACACCTCAGTCTGCAAAAGGATCCTGCCATTCGAGTAAGTCAAGGGCTTGATTATAGGACAGTAGAGATGGCAATCCATGCACAGAGGGGCAAACCCAACTGAGAATTAGTGGCATCGCATACAGTAAGGCAATAAAAAAAGCAAAGGAACATGTTCCATACTGACTCACCAAAATAAAAGTAAACTCCTTCTTTCTTCTTCTTGAAGAATTCACCATGGGCTCTGGCATGGACATCAGCTCCATTCTGTACTAGAAGTTTCACTAAATCTAGGCTCCTTTTCTCTATGGCAATATGGAGTGCTGTCTGGCCTAAGGAAACAGGCAAAACCTATCACTTGGTGCCACTATCAGAGGGAACAGGCAAAGGACTCTTCAGCAAAGCACTGTTTCAACAGGCGCTGTATGTTCTGCGTAGCAATCCCACAGCCTCCGTGCCAGGCAGCGGGTGGGTGGCAATTGATGACTTTCAACAGCGTTCATTGGAAAAGCACGTTGCAAACACTGAGTCAGAAGACAAGCCTCAAGACTATCAGAAATTCAACACAAGATCAGGCAATTACCTCTGCCTGGCATTAACATCCCAAGCAGCTATAAGAGAATAAAGACAACCATACATATACATGACTATGCTGCATGTCTGCTATTAAAAGAATAACCCAAGCAGCAGAACTCATTCTTTAATAGCTATATACTATTTCTTTTTCACTTTTAGATGTGCTTTTTAAGCTTTCCCAAGCAAATCCTCTCATATTCTTGGGTTATTAAACGTGTATAATTTCTCTTTTATAGACCAAAACCAAAGTTGCAGAAGTGCATAATTCAAGGCTGAAGAAGATGCAGTACCAGAATCAGAAATGAAAGGCAAATAGACTGTTACTGTAACTGCACCAGAACTCTGGAAGTGCAGTGCTACATAAGCTCCAGTTCCCCTCTTTTTCCCTGTATCTGCACATCTCACCTGTCTAATGGGGAAACTGCTCTGACACAGCATCAGAACAGAAACCTTACCTCTGTAGTAACAGTCAGAGCATGCCACATTGACAAGTGGCCTGGGATTCTGTGTCTTTTGGTCTATTTCCAGCAAAAGCGGGATTGTGTCATTCTTTCCATTTTTTAAGTTCAACAGGGCTTTCATTAAGCAGGTCTTCCCAGTCTTTGCATCTAGTAGAAAACAGAGCATTGAATGGGTTGTGCATGTACTTTGCATACATCTGTATTACTTGATTCAGAACTTAACTCTCACTGTAGGTCCAAATCAATAATTATTTTAAAGGTCTCTCTCAGTATTTTCAGTTTGCAGTAGAGGCAAAAGCCTTAGGATGTATATAATGGCATTCTCCATCCTCAGGTGGACATTAGGAAAATAAAAGAATGGACAGAGGGCTGGAGAAAGCAAAGAACCAGGAGCAGGTTTCCCTGCTTCCCTCCTACTTTAACAAGCACTGCCTCTGCTAACCCTGTTTATCAAGTACTGAGCAGAATCTACCTGTGTATTCAGAATTGGTGAGAAATTTGGAGGTCCTCCGTAAGTACTCAAGTAAACCATCCAGTGCCTCAGGGCTGCCCCTTGAGACTGCGCTGAAGAGCCTCTCTCTGTCAAAACGATTTGGGTCCTTTTGGCTACGGAAGAAATGCAAAGCATTAAGAAGTTCTGGAGAATCGAAGACAAGAGTGTGCATTAAGTTCTAGTGGGACGGTGTAAGAAAGGAGGGAGGCAGAAAAGTTTGTCAAAAAAACCTAAATATTTTATTTTTGAGTCAAGGGAAAAAGAGAGACAGTTATTTCCCAGAATTCTCTTAAGTGGCTGCTCTTTCCATCAGCTGGAGCTCTTCCCAGATCCAGTCTGATGTGCAACCCTGGAAGGCATCCAGAGCGCAAAGACAGAGAAGCTCAAGATAGCTGCAGGACCAGAATCAGTCCCATCACATGGGGTGAAGCACTCTGTGAGCTGGTTTACATCCCTTGCCGGCAAGAACAGTGCACTTGTATAGAGCTCCCTGCTACACTGCTCTCACACCCAACTTGGCTAATTTACTGTTAGTTCAGACGTACCCAAAATACACCACAAAACACACACCATACACATCCCTTCCAAGTGCAGAAGCAAAGGGCTAATACGTCCCCATTCTGCTTTTAATAACCTCCCACCAGATCCCTGCAATATTCCTACATTGCCACTTTTAGTCTAGACTTCGTAAAGTCTATAGACCCCTACTAGCAGGGATCAGTACAGATCAACAGGGATCGCACCCTTGACAAATACCCAACAGTCACTCACTTGCTGACAAGTCCTGGCCGATAGTTCAGATTAATCTTGACTTTAGGAGGAAAGTCACTGCTCTCCTTCTGATAAGGTGTCTCCAAGGGTTGTGGCTCTCCTTTCTTTCCACGTCCTGGTCTTTCTTCCTTTTTACTAGATGCAGGTTTATCTTCCTGGATACTGTCATCTGTTTCCAGCAGTCCTATGAACCTGTTCCTCTGACCTGGGCCCTGCTGCCCATTCGTGAAGTTATCCATTTCTAGCAGAGATGGTCTTGCAGATCACCAAAGACGTTTCCCACTGGGAGACTAAACCTGAAAGGGAGAGTGAGAATTAACACAATTTGTTCACAAACCTAGAATATGTTTGGTGCAGCACAGAGAAGAAAGCAATGTTTCCATGTCCAGCATTCCTACAGCTGACTATGGGTCCCTTGAGGGAGAGATTCAGTAAAACTCTGCACAGTAGGAGTATTCAAATAAAGGATCAAGGCCTTAAATAGGGTACCACTGGAGAAGTTCAAAAGCAGTTCATGAAATAGAGGCAACTTGTCTGCAGAACATCTGAACCCCCTTTGTGAGATGACCTCACCTGTTGGCATCCGCACAGGTTCCTTACATAAAAGGCAAAGAAAGTGGATCTTTAGGAGACTGTGATCGTTGTTCTTGTCTCAATGTAGCCAACACAGGCTAGTCACCAAGTTGCCAAAAAGATATGATTAACTATAGGCCTTCTTTGGAACAGAGTGGTAAGTTTGTTCATGTTCTCTATTGGTAAGCATTATGCTATTTCTACAGGGAAAACATATGCACAAATTATGTTCCCCTCATGCATTCTCACATTTCATCCTGGGGCAAAATGACTGGGATCTCCCCAGTGTTTGGAGTTCTTGGCTATCCATGTGAGCACAGGCTTTGAAATCCCAGCTCCACAGCACAGGCAAACACACACCCCAGCTGCCATGTGGACACTCCTAGCCCTCAGAGCCTGAACAGAGCACAGCTCTCCCAAGAGCAAAGCTGGATCCAGATCTGCTGTACAGAGAGCATCACTAGTCAGAGCACCCAGCCAGCCCACTTCTCTCACCTAGTATGTCCTGTACTCCTTTTTTGACTCTTTTGAGACATCTCTTCATATATATCTGGATACATCTCAGACCCATACCCAATGCAAGCGATCTGTAGTCAACGTATGGCTGCAGATTCACACACAGTTTGCAAGGCAGCAAGGAAACATCCATGATTACCAACCTGAAGCAGAGGGGTTTTTTTAACAACTCCGTCTTATTCACATGTACTCCCTCCAAATGGTTAACAGGTTTTCTCTGAAGAGAAATCTCCCTTGCTGGGACTACAGCCAGCCTCCATAGCCTGTACCAGCAAAGAGGTAAATCGACACAGCATAAGTATTCTGGCTTAGATTACGACATGGAGAAACATAGTTCTAGACAGAAAACAGCCACAGAACATCTTTATGCAGCTCACAGCAAAAAATCCAAGGGCTGATTTCAAAATGAACCATTATGATAATTCAGCCTTTCAGTTCAGTCTGCACTCTAATGACAAACACTCCTCTGCACACACAGGCATACACCCTAAAATCCCATTTCAGACTTACTTCCTCCCCCAAAACACTTACTGGTACATTTGCCAATCCTTTAGAGGGCTAGTTGCACTTCCATAATACTCTGCTTGTGTTTTTCTGTCTTCCTTTACCCCAAATCATTTCTCAGCTGCAGCTTCCATCTCTCCACAGCGCTCGAGAGTTATTTATTGTCAGTCTTGTACAGACCGACTGTCTGGTTTAAAAGCAAGAGCGAAATGGTCCTATAAAAAAGGACCCTATAATATATACATCCACTTTGTGCGTCCCTAGGAAATAGAGAGCACTCTTTATTTGCCAGCTCAACTTTCACTTCTCTACTTGAGAACTGAGTTGTTTCTTTCTGCGACTGAGTAGCGCAGCACAAAAAAGCCCTGTTGTCAAAAGAGGAAGAGCACAGCACTTACGCCAAGTTGCTGCAAGCTCCACCCAAGAACTGATCTGACAAGGAGTCCCAACAGATCCTTCAGAGGGTAAATAATCTCTCAGTAGGCACCAACTCAAATACCAACAAGCGTTAATAAGCATGAAAGCAGATCCCAAATTATTTACATCCATGAGTGAGAGTCGTCCTCTTCTGCAGAGAAGACCACGCTCATATTAGCAGTCTATTAATGGCACAACATTGAACTCCCAGCTGGTGGTGGTCCATGAGAGAATCCAAGCTGCCTGTGAGAAGGAATAACCACGGATTATTTTTTATTTACTCAACTGTATATCTTTTGGCAAAGCGAAGAAGGGCTTGCACAGGAAATGACTAGAGAGATTTCTCAGTAAGAGCGAGCCAATGAGTGCAGTGTTCTTATATGGGAAAGCTGGCTGGCTACCGCAAATTCTTAATGCTTAACCCCTGCCTGCACATATAGAGGCAATATCTCATGGCTTTCAACAACAGCCCGCTCAGATCTCAAGGGAGGCAGCTGATTCGACCCTGACAGTGCTAGAGCCCACGGTTTTGTTGTGAGGTTTGTCACAAGGCTCCCTCGGTTAGCCCCAGGATGAGAAAATATGCACCGAAACATCTGAGGTTAACTGTTTCTGTGGGAAACTGGTTCTCCTCACACAACTTCACAAACCGCAGTTACGAGGCAGCGCAAACTGTCCGAGACAACAAACTAGCCAGAATGTTACCCTACAAAGTACAGTGTCAGCTGCTCATCACAAGCACAGGAGACCGTGCACAGCAGCCCCAGCTCCAAAACACTTAGGCCACTGGCTACTTAATTTGCCACTAGTGCCCATTTCTTAATGGGTTGGTTCTCTAAAGGAGCGCAAGCCTGGGAGAGGCTACTTCTAGGAGCACGGACTAGCCATCCCTACAACCGACTGTCGTTGAGACCATGCACACACACTACTACCGCTTCACTTACCACTCACAAATCAGAACCCCTGGGAAAGAGAGGACATCAGCCCACAGCAAGTGTCTTAGTTTTTTCTTTCCCACTCCTAAGAGGACTGAAGCCGGAGGAGGCAGGGTGACCATTATTTCCCATAGCATCAGCGCAGGATGACATTCAGCACCCAGTCTCGACAGCCTTCCCCAGCACAATGTTGCTCTCATCTGTACTCTGTAGAGGACTGATGCTTTACAAAGCCATTTATGTGATCTAGAGCTCATCTAGAGAATCTTATTAACTAACAAAATGGTAAAGAGCTCTTCTAACCGACAGCTTGATAGCAGGGGCACATTCCATGAGAAATCTCAAAAGTTTAGTGGTTCAAAAACATCGAGAAAGGGTGTC
Organism: Cariama cristata; assembly: GCF_000690535.1. Taxonomy (NCBI): domain Eukaryota; kingdom Metazoa; phylum Chordata; class Aves; order Cariamiformes; family Cariamidae; genus Cariama; species Cariama cristata. The sequence continues at coordinate 31,307 of NW_009595859.1, forward strand.
ACGTCATGACACACTGAACTCTGGCTGTGGCTTTCTTCTTCCAAATCTACCACGAGCCAAAAGAGAGCCTAAAGCAATCCTCATCTGACAGGACTGCAGGAATGTGGTCGTCACCCATAGAAACATTCCCAGATGGCTTCTACTTTGAGTCAGATGCAGGCTGTGAGACGACCTTCCTATAAATACACCCATTAAATGGCAGGATGCCTTTTCCTCTTTCATGGTTTTGCGTGAGATCACAAGCTTATTTCTCAGATTCCTGTGTTTCAAAATTAAGCTGATCCAGGAACAACACAAAGCTACTTATTCTTTCAGGCTTACTGATTTATTAGGGCCCGCAGAATAGCCTATAAAGAACAAACACATGCAAATAAATGCAAGACCAGATCTTATGTCTCCTATCCCTCATTCCAGCATTACACTGATTTAGTTCAGTTTGCTTTAGTTACGTTACACTTAATTTACTGTGACGTCAACAGACATAGATTCAAGCCCGGGAGTTTAGTTCAGGCTTACCAGTTTAAACCCTCTTGGGCTTTTCCCCCCAGCTTTCATGGGAGTCAGCCCACCATTCTAGCCAAGGAATGAAATCAGCCCACAAAAGTGCATCATAACAGAGTTCTTTCTGCACATCTGGTTTTAATAGCTTACAGAGAAGAAGGAGAATGTGCAGCTTGCTGGGAAAGGAACCACTGCCAGCGGAGAGGTCACCACAGCAAAACAGAAACGCGGAGCTGCTGGGGGAACACAGAAACACTGGTAGGTGCACACACACGTGCACATGCTTTTGCAGAGAGTACACTAGGGTAAACGCTGGCACTTCCATTTCAGAGAAGGGAAAAGCAAGGCAGAAAAAAAAATACAAGATCTACCCAAATGTGCACTTGCCAGTGACAGCGTTCCGAGGTCAGTAATGGGATTATGTCACTGCTATGCCCTAGCCAGCTGAGCTGGTTATGATGCTTAACAAGCATCTTGCCACCAAAATTTAGAATCCTGATAGCTGTTAGCACTCAGGAGGAAGCCATCCAAAGCAGCATGCAGGGAGAATAAAAGAAGCAATTTAGTTTCACCTATCTGCCAGCCTGAATTTTCAAAAGCAACATGTGATGTTCTTGCCTTCTGAGGTTTTTATTTGAGGGAAACAAGAAGGAATCTTGCAATTGCTCATTACTTATTTTACTGATGAAAATGTGTCTGATGGCACCAAGTTTCTCCTGACAGGGGAGACACATTCTGTGGAAACTAAATCCAGGAATAGGGAAGTCAAAATTTCACTTAGTAGTTAAGAGTTTAAGTCAAATCAATAATTTTCATTTAATATTATCAAATATATTCATAATTATATTATTCATTATATAATTATAGATGATCTTTGAAGAAGCACAGTAATTCATGACAGCAAAAGCAATGACCGGAACCTGCTTAAACAGAAGCAAGAGGAAGCATGAGGAAGATGGCGTTCTGAAAAGATGTAAACAAGCACATTTCCCAAAATATGTATTCTCTGTTCACCTAAGTGCCCATTTTTACCAAATACTGAAAACCATAATAGTCTTATGATTAATATCATGTCTTCTGTATGCTGTAAATAGAAGATCGAAGTTACTTACATGTGTCTGGAATTTTAATTACAGCATTGATCTGTAGCCACTCGAAGGAACAGCAGCTCGAAATCATCTTTACAGGAGGAGGGAAGCCTGTAACAACAGCATGCAAGGGTGGACCATTAAAATTCTCTCCAAAACAACAGGTAGGGCAGCGCTTCACTCAGACCTCACAAAAGCCACATGGTTAAGAAAAAACTGTTTCTTTTAAAGGTGTACTCTCACACTTGGGAAAATATCAAGTACTTTTGCAAGGCCACACTTCTTTTTTTTTGTGCAACTTATGTAAAACCCCCACTGAAGGGATGAATTATAGCAGCTTCATTTGTTACAGTTACACAGATGGACTCCTATACCTCTTGAGAGACCAGCCAGTGCCCAGTCTAAAAAACAAATATTCTTAAATATAATCCCTTGTCAGAAATTGTCCGATAGCCCTGGGGACTCAATTGATTTACATCACAGTCTTCCTGTAACTACTAGTCTTGTACCACAATATTCAAAGGCTCCTGTCTATACACTTCTCAGGCCTTTGAAGGAACCATCCACTTCTCTTATTCCTTAAATGGAAGTCTCTTTCTACTTGACGTATCCCTGTCTGTGAGATTACAGACTGCAGGAATTCTCCACTGACAATCAAAGGGCAGCAAACCACGAAATCCAGCGGTAACGGCACAACACCCCACTCCTGTGGAGAAACACTGACATCGAGTGGCCACCATGGACACCCCAATTCCTGACAACCGCCTCCACCAGAAAGTCTTCAGAAACAGCCAAAAAAAAGTTGCAAGCAAATACTCGTGAGAATTACAGCCATTCGCTTACTCTTTGTATCAAAACAGTTAACAGAAACTTGTCTAATTTAAAAACTCAAGTTCCAATAAGGCTGGTTTTTGATGATGCAGCAATGTTCCATAAATATAAAATTGTGCAGCCAAGGATTTTTGAACGCAGTTACTACGCAATGCCTTTGAACTGCAGACCAGACTGCAAAACTACTGAGGTATTCCAATGTTTATCTGCCTTAACCCTCACTTTCCCTATATGATTATGTTTTGGGGCCGTTGCTAACAGAGCAAACCAAACATATCCAAACCCCAGTATAACAGGGAGATCTCATTTGTCATCTTAAAACAGATAGAAGTATTTTTTTAAAAGCACAGAAGACAAAACCCCTAAAATGTTGGATTTTTTTTTCTCTAAAGAGAGAACAAGACAAGAAATTAACTGAAGTTGTAAGAAAAAAACCCAAAGGCCAGTCACAAAGCTCAGCTTGCAGCAGGATGTTATCAGAATCTGTTGTCAATATGGGAGCATTGGGATTACTCTATTTTAGTAGCATATAGGTTCTGGCTAAAGCCTATTAAATTCTTATTTTAGTTACAAATAGTTGGCTCTAAGCAGATTGAACTGAGGTACCACCACATCATAAGAAAAACAAATTTATCTTAACCACACCAATCATCCATATTGCCTGATACCTCTTTTGTCTTTTGTTCACTTTTACACTTCAGTGTAAACAATGCATGTTATGCAAATTCATATTTACATTTCCTTGTAATTTACATACATTTCCCTAATTCACATCATTTAAGCTAAATTGCAAAGATTTTTCTTTATTAATGAAGAAATCCCTTGCGGTCATCTCTTCCAGCTAGTGATTGCCATCCCTCCATCAGCTGAGGGATCAGAAGCCTCAGGTAGACAGCTCCTACAAGAGAAGCCAAAGTCCAGCCCGGGTGTCCCCGCGTCCTCGCAGCGACCATCCCAGAGTCCGGCTCTGCACATCACTCAGGCAGTGCTGCAACACTACAGCATCCGTGGATCTCACTCCTTGCACTCTGGCTTCAAGGATGTGCTCTTCTGTGCCATTTTTAATAAGCCAAACGCAGAGCTAATTAACTTTCAGCACAAGCCTCACCTAAGCAAGTCTTCTCACAGGGCTGGGGCAGACAGCACGCGGGCACACGCAGTTTCACGCCATCAGCCAAGGCTGCCCAAACTAGGCCTGAGCTGTTCCCCGCAATCACAAAAGGCCTGGAAGTCCCCCCCCTTTTCCCACTGCTTATTACCTCAGGTGCAACACCAGACCAAAGCAGGCTCCACACCTGGCCCCGCTTACGCACATCGATGAACAGGAACAGCAGCAGTACCAGCAGGGGCAATGGTTCAACACAGGTCTGGCTCAGGCTGAACGAGGCTGGAGCGAGCAAGCCCTGGGAAGGGGGTGCAGACCCACTCAAGACAGCCACACATCACCTCCCCGGGGTCCCTGTTCTTGCAGGGCAGGCCAAACCCCAAAGACAGCTCTGCACCCAACACTGCGTAGTGAGTCTGGGCACCACACCGTATTTGAGCAACACTTCTGCAATGGTTCAGTGACTGACCCTGGAGGGGGCTACCAGCCATTTACAGACTTGTATCTAAAACAAACCGTACCTGCAGCCTGCGTTATCTGACCAGTTAGCATCTCTAACTGTTACCATGCACCATAGCTTAATTATTAAACTTGAAAAAGGACATCTCGTAACAATACGCTGGAGAAGATAAAGCATTTAGTTTTATCATGGAGCTAATCAGGAGCAGAAAGAGGTAAGTAATACAAATTTATTCAGTGCCGTATCTCCTCTGGACTGTAAATTGCTCAGGGCATTTATACACTACTGAGCAGAGAGCCAGGCTGTTAGATACTCAGCCAGAAGTGAATCAGAAAATGGTTGGGGTTGGAAGTGACCTCCGGAGGCCATCTTGTCCAGCCCCCCTACTCAGCCAGGGCCGCCTAGGGCTGGGTGCCCTGAACCACGTCCAGATGGCTTTTGAGTATCTCCCATGATGGAGTCTCCCCAACCTCTCTGGGCAACCCGCCTAGGTGGCTGAACGGGAAAAAGTAACACGTGGCTAAACTGCAAAAAAAAAAAAGCCTAAAATCAAGGAAACGCAAAAGAAGCAATTGCAGGAAAACTCAAGGAATCTAAGGAAAGGATCTCTTACAGTAGAAGCAGCAATTGTTTACAGAACTTTAGATTTCTGCTAGATTTCTACCATACATAGCTGGAACAGCTACATACAGTAGACAGGTAAGTAAGCCCTGCTGCTGAAAAACTTACCATGGTTATAGCCATCAAAACCACATTGAACTTTGTTATATGTGCAGTTTTCTACAGAAACGGTACTGTTAACTTTTTGGCCATGATTGCATCCCTGCTAAGAATGCACTGCTAATACAAGTGCATTACTTACCACGCAGTAATGTTACATCAAAAGCTGAAATTCAAGAGGAACTTTCACACCAACACTACAGTGCACCAAAAAAAAAAGTCAACCAAGAGTGTGCATAATACCATCTAACTAGTAAAAAGTAAAGCGCACCAGCACAGAAATACTGCGCACACAGCATACGGATACCAAGACTCCCATCTCCAGTTAAGCAGCTGTCAAAATTCAACAGATGAAGACCCTCACAGCCACAATACTCACAACCTGGTTTTCTGTGAAAGGGCACATCCACCTTCGAACACCCACCACTACACAGTTGACTAAAGCACCCTAACCCCACCTCGTTAATAAAACAGAGACCACCCAGACTTTAGTGGGAACACCCTAGCTTTTGGCATTGTGTAAAAAATTTACTTAAGGAAGTTGTTACACTCATGTATGGCCATTCAGTATTTTAAGAGCTTTCAGCAGAGCCAAGGCATTAAGGCACCCTTCCCACCACACGGCCCCACACCAGCACCAATTCCTAAAGCAGTTAGTACTTCCCCAGATCATGTTCCACACAGTTCAGCCTACCACAAACACCCCACACCTACCCCTGTAAAATTTACTTTGAAGAAACCAACACTGGACAAGTTTTTCCACATAAACACAGAACCACTCCCATTTGCTTACAGAGCTGCCCCCCTGAGCATACTGAAGCTCAAGTCACCTCACAGCAGCTCAGGCAATGGAACTGCTCACACTCGCCTCTCAGCACTAGTAGTGTCAATTCAAATGCACCCAAATTTACAAGTTGAAGCAAAGCCCACCCCACTGTATTGGCAATTGTACCCCTTTACTCAGTTTGTGGTTTTCTGGGGTCTTTAACAAAATCTATTATCCTTCCTGGAAAGACAGTAATGTTAAACTGTAGGAAGAAAAAACAACATGGTATTAGTGCTTAAATTAAGACTTTAATCCAGATAAGTTTCATCCACAAGGTCCTCTTGTACATGCAAAGAGGCTTAAACTGCCATGGAAGAAAGCCAAAGTAAGCATGTCACTTAAATACACCAGTTTTACTAGCTTAAATTGAGACAGACTACAAGTTGTAATGTGCAACAGAAAACTTTATTAGCATTTCAACAGTTGTTCAGCAGTTACTCAAGCTTGCATTAACCTTGCATTTAACTTTTAATATTAAGACATTTAAGAACTACAGTGCAAACACAAGTGCTATTGGCAATCTTGTTGTCAAGCAAGATGCACAACTTAACAGCCACCCCTCAGGCGCAGGACAAGATGCA
>NW_009595860.1:0-4410 GCF_000690535.1 Cariama cristata
GGCAGACCCGGCGGTCCTGCTGCGCATGGCAAAGAGCTGTCAGGCGTCCGTCCGCCGTGTGGGTCCCAGTTGACCTTAACCGACATGTTTTAAAGGTGATGTGTGGCCGGATTCAATTGCTGTTTGATGTGCTGTTGCAATCCCAGTCATCGTCAAAATCTTGCCTACTTGCATTGAAAAAACCCCTACTGGTACGTATGTGTGTATTTCCCTTGCTGTTGTGAGCCCTCCTGGGCTGGAGGATGCCCATGGTCAAGCTCGGTGACTGTTTGATCTGTACATTGGCTTGTACGCTGACCTAAAATGGACTTTCGCATCTACGGGTGACACTTTGAGAAATGAAGACAATCTTGGTGTGGTAATTGAGAACTGGCACTTGTGCTTTCATACGGCTGGCGGTGCCTTGGAAAGCCACGCAGGCTGTCTTTACCCCAGTTTCTGCGCTGGTAAAAATAGCAGGTGGTGACAGTCTCCTCCCGGCTGGGGCTGCGAGGTTGTTGTTTGCGCAGGGATTAGTGAAGGAGCTGTATTTGTAGGTGTGTGCTACTGGGGTAAACTTTCTCATGTGTGATGACCTGTTTTAAATGGACAAATAAACTCTGCTTTACGCTTTGGTGTCCTGTCTCTTTTCTTCTGTTGTTAATTTCGTCACTTTCTTTTCCCACTTTCTGAGCTTTCTGTCTCTTCTGCAGATCTCCTGTGTACCTTTTTACGGCATTTCTTCTTCCTTTTCAGTTTCTGTCTGGGCCGTGCCTGAAACAGAGGTAATTTCTGTACGGCAAGAGGAAGAGCCTGCCTTGCCCTCTCTGTTGCCCCAGTGCTGTCCCCTGCCCTCTGCAGCCCTACGATAAGTTGTATCGGCAAACTCCTCTGGATTAGAAGCACTTCTTTGTTTTGTTTTTGCCAGGTTAACGTTTTTTTCAGGCTCTTGGTAAACCCCTGTAGCCTGTGCTTTGGGACAGAGTCCACCCAGAATGCACGGTCCTTAGAGTTAGGACAGTCCTGGCCGTGCCGGCGGGACGAGGGCGTACGGTGGCTCGTTGCCCGGTCTGTGGTTGTCTCGGCGGTGGGCGCAGAGCTGGGCAGGAGCGGGGGCCGGTGCGCGGTGCCAGGGCGGTTGGCAGAGTCGGTGGGCGAACGCGCGGGGAGGGTCAGCTCTGGCGGCCAGGCGTGCTGCGAGCGCTCCGCCAGCCCGCTCGGGAACCTGGCGTTTTTCTTGCTAAACTTAACCTGCCTTCTTCTGAAAAAGGGGATGTTAGGACACATTTTATGTGTTTAGAGAAGAGAGGGAGCAAAAAAAAAAAAAGGGGGAGGGGGGGAAGCAAAAGCAAACAGCAATTGTGGCATGTTTGTCCTCGTCCTACTCATTATAGACTTGGCGTCCCCTTTGCCCAGGCATGCTGCTTCTGTAAGTAGTTCAGAGTAGGAACTCTCTTCTTAGGCTTCTGCTTTTACATTGTCATACACTAATAATGAAGTTCAGATGCGTGTTAATCTCAGGCTAATCCTGGTTTGTGGGCGGTGGGCCACAAAAGATTTAGCTTTCTATCTATATTATTAACAAATTATTCTTACTTACATAATAGCTTCTTCTTAGTTGCCATTAAGAGGGCTTAATTTACAGTAATTTTAATTTTACCATTATGCAGTTAAACGATAGACATCTGGAATAATAGACCGATGTCAGCAATCTGAAAATTGACACCATATAAGCGTTTAGCTTCTTAGTTTTTCTGCTCTTGCAGATAGGCAAATTCTGACAAAACAGAAAAAAAACTAGAACAACAGCTTGCTCGCTTTCAGAAATTTGCAGTCAGTCTATTTCTGAATCATCAAGCCCAGCACGCTGGCTTGATTTTTATAAGCTTGAGTATAAAGTTGCCTGAAGTCTATCTGATGCGGTGTAATAAAATGTTGTAGGCAATGCTGTTGCCTGCCTCTCGTCTTCCTAGAGACTCAGAGGTAACCCAAACCTGGCTTGTAATGCCTCACGTGTTTTTGTTTGACTAGGAAACGTGCTCTGGGAAAGCTGCGCTCCTGCCCTGGCAGTGGCTCTGGGTGCGTGGCTTGTAGGCGAGTAGGTGAAGGAGCCTATTCAGGAATTTTGGCGTTTGCCGTGGTAACATAAGTAAACACATGGACAGGAAAACAAAGCAAATAGCTCACCTGTACCACTTCCAGTTCAGTCTTGGTTATAAATTCAAGCCTAAGGTTTAAAAAACCATCTTAGTTACAGTGTCTTAATTATTTTTTTTTGTTACCCACTTCCTTCAGTAGCTGCTTTGGGAAGAGACTTTTTCTTTGTGGTGGTTATTGCAGAATGACCAACTCCCCTCTTCATCAGGACAAAATAGTCCTGTCCACGTCAGGGAGAGGAAAAGTCTACAAATATTATACTTGTGTGTGGTGACAGTGTGTATTAACTCTTTTGCAGAGTGGGTTTTGCAGTACTCACTGCAAATATTTGCTTTATATTTGTGGAAGAGTTTGCTTTAATCAAATAAGCTAGTGTCCTAGGAGAAACACGTGGTTGGGATGAATAACTTAGGTGTCTGCTTGTCCTCTTAGGGGTCCACCGTTCTGTGTTAGGTCCAGGCTGCCATCTGAGATGAGGAAGACGGAGGGCAGAGCTGGCGGTGTTAACAGTCGCCGTATCTTCCTCTCCACCTCCTGCCCCCAAAGTGGTGTACACATGAAGCTGCTTTTTTTTGTGTGTGTGTCTTGGTAACTTTTAGAAAGTGTAATGGAAATATAATTAGACAAGGACAACTCAGGATATTTTTTTGTGTGTGTACAAAGCAGACCTTGCTTTCTGTAAAACAAACGGACCTTATGTAAACTGTAAACACAGGATTTCCTAAATCAAAACCAATAGCTGTGAAGAAGTTTGTTTTGCTCAGGATTATGAGGGAAAATGCTTTCCAAGAGTAGGGTGAGAAGTAGCCCACTGTTCTTGTTTGGTGAAGTTCTCGCCTTCCAATAGCCTCTTGTCTGCTTCAAGATGCTGTTGCAGTACCTGGTGTGCGGTAGTCAGTGCTTTATCATCTCACCCACCTGGATACCACAACTCCACAGATGTCAGAATTGAGAAATTTGAAATGCAAAATAATACTTTTTTGTTACTCCCTGATAAAACCCAACTTCTGCTTCAAAACTTCGTGAAGACACGTGACGAAGCCGTAAGGACTGGAAGGTAAAAGGAGAAATTAAGTCAGTGTATCATGTTAGTGCTGTTGCAGGCATGGGCTGTGTTGACTCTGGTTCATGGTTTTGTTGTGTTTCAGTTAAAAGTTGGGCTTTCTGAGCAAGAAAAAGTTTTGTTAAAATGTTTGTTGACAACAGCATGCTCCTTAAGGAAACGTGAGAAATGCAGAAAATGACTCTTTAAGCCTAGGAACTGTTCTTTTGGGTGATGGGATGGTGACACTTGCAGTAATGCAGCCGAGCTTGCGTTATAAAAGCCCTCGGTTCCTTTGCAGTCCTAAGATGTGAAACTGCTCTGGCCTTTGGAGATGCTTGTATATCCATAGGACGGTAATTTGACACACTTCAAAATGCCTGGGAAGACTTTCAGAAACCTGAATGATACATACGAAGAAGAAAAAGTGAGTTTAAGTCACAGCTGTTCTGACATATACATTCTCACTATTTCTTTTGCATATGTAAATCATTATCTATTGCTTTCCAGTTTTTTTAATTGCTCTTCATCATTTTAATATTTCTCTCCAGGACCTGGTTATTTTGAGAGCCTGAAGCATAATTCCATTGTGACGTATTGCTGCACCTCTGTCTCAAAAAAAAAAAAAGTCAACTTTGAATGAAATAGGCATTGTCAGCTTTACAAAGTAGATAAGAGATAAATGACCAGTTTGTCATCTGTTTGTGTTAATTCCTGCTACTATGTGCCTTGTTGGTAGCACATAAATATTTATCTCCTGATTGGGAATTTCCTTGCTTGTTCAGTCATGTGTGAATGGTGATACCTGATGTAGTGGAAAGTTGGTATTCTCTCTTGTTTTTCTGTTCTTTGTTCTCCTGAATGCTGCTATGTTCTTACAGCCCTGTTTCCTCTCCTGAGTGCCGAGGGCTTCTCCTGCTCACCCCTGTGATGGGTCTGTGCTTGAAAAGCTTTGGTGGGTCCTGAGAGAGGGTCCAAAATGAGATTGTCCTACAGACTCTCAGGTTTCCAGAAGCTCCAGAGACCGGCTTTGAGTCACTGCAAGTGCTGCCGTCAATCCTGAACGCTTCTTTCAGAGCTGACAGTGTTTGGCAAGCAGTGGATCCAATGTTAACACTTAACTTTTTTTTTAAAGTTTGTTGGCATACTGAGGTCTTGACCTTTCCTGTGAAGCTGCTTCAATTATTTCTGTGATTTCTGGTTATCAAAATTAAAAAAAAAAAACAAACCAA
>NW_009595860.1:4472-6641 GCF_000690535.1 Cariama cristata
CTGGTGCTTTTTCCCCTGTGAGCAGTTCCAGAGAGTTCCTCCATGGGCAGCGCGTGGGTTTGGTGGGATCAGGCGACTCTTTGCAGTCCTTCAGCTGTGTAGGTATTTGCTTCTTATCAGTGGGAACAGAAACGGGTTATCGTGTATCAAACCGAAATCGGGCTATACGGATACATGTGTATGTGCCTGAATGCCATCTCCTGGCGTTTAGGACACGGGTCCACATTTGTTGGAGCGGTGTGCGGCACTGCTGTTGGGTATTACACTTGGGTATACACTTCGGAGACTTCTTTGACCCTGAGCCAGTGATCTGTGCGATGTGTTTAGTGCTGGATGGAGAAAAAACGGATGCGTGCTTGGTTTTGTGTTGTTTGTGAGGAGGATCCTTGGTGTGGTTTCCAGAGGTTCTGGTACCTTGTGCTGCCTTTCAACGCCATCGCTGTAGTGCACTCGGACGCACGGTGCAGTTTCCACAAGCAATTGGAAATGCACGTGTGCTGTTTTGTAAGGCTCTCAGACCTCCTCACTGCTCTGTGTCAAGTGCACCATGTTCCCAAGGCTTTTCTGGGTGGGAATATGTAAAAGCTGTTAATTACTCCTCTGTTACTAGGCTGGGTGTGTTATAAACAGATGGGGGCTCTGGGTGCGTTGCGCTCCGTTTGCAACCCATCTTCACGTTGCAGTGTTAGCAGTTGTCATTGCACAGCAGGGCTGAATCCTGAGGGAGTCGCCGGATAAAAAACAAAAGTGGTTGAATTTTGCTGCATTATCTGACAACAAAAAAGTTTTGTTTTCTTTGAGGATAAATGGCAGTGATTCGTTAAAGAAAAGTTGGTTACGTTTGGTAGAAAATAAAAGCTGTAATTTTAAAGTAATTACACTTTGACTGCTGCTACTAAGGCACCGCTTAGAGTATGAAGATGTACATTGTGTGAAGTTTCAGTTATAGGTACCAGATGTCAGCCTGGAAGGTTTGGTTGCCTTTGCAGGAGCTAATGCAGAAATTACTGTGTGAGGTTGTTTGCTCTCTGCTTGAACAGTAGCAACAGTCTAACAAGGATTTTTAAAAGTGTCTGAAATTGAAATAGAAAAGGTTTGTGTTTTTTCGTTAGGACTCTACCAGAGTTACTGGCAAGTGTCTGTCATCACCCTCAGGGCCAGATGCCCACAGTTTCGGTGCAGACTGGGCATCGGGCAGCGGCTCCTGGCTGCAGTAATGCCGTAGCAGGTCGGCTCCTGCATCACGCACTAGCTGCAAACGCAGAGTGTTTTGGAGCAGTGATGCCATCGGTATTACCCAGCGCTGCCCAGTGCCATGGTTACACCAGTGTCTTGATATTAAATCTCTGGGTGGAGAGGCAGTGGGGTTTTGCTGTGGGACATGGGAGGAGGAGGAGTGGTTTTCTTTCCCCTCATTAAGTGCCCACTGTCTGGCTGGGTACCCGGCCATATTCATGTTCATATTGTCTCGCAACAAACTACACTGCAGGATTGCACCGAGTGCTGTTTTTTCCCCTTTTCATCCCCTTTTCATCCCCTCTGGGCTCATTGGACACTCATCCCATCACAGCTCTCCGGAGAGGCTGCCGCGAACCCTGTGGATGCAGCAGCCCAGTCCCACTCCCTGACCGGGAGCCAGCGCCCGAGGGGCCGTGCATCTGAGGAGAAGGAGGTGGCAGCAAGGTAGTGGCTAAGTGGGGAAAACCAGTAGTGTTACTGAGGCCATAAGACTATTTTGCAGTACTGCTACCCCATAATTGCAGCGTTGTGCAGTATTCCATACACTTAGAGTGCCATCATGGCATCTGTGCGTTGCCCATCTGTTGCTTGAAAGGAGATCAGCGTAGAGGGTATGGTGGTGGTCAGATTGCACCAATCATAATAAAAAAAATATGTTTCAAAGCAACAGAAGAGCTGTAAGGACAGCAGCCAGGCAAGGGTCACCTGCCCTGCGACCTGGAGCTGGTCCTTGGTGGCAGGTGGGATCCATCCCCACCACCGGTATGTGGTCTCGTCTGTGGGGAAGCTCCCTCCTGGGGCACCTGCATGCTGATGGAGGAGTAATTCTGGGACAGAGCTTTAGATGTTAGAAGGCTGGTGTCCTGGTTTAACCCCCGCCGGCAGCTCAGTGCCACACAGCCGCTTGCTCACTCCTCCTTCTGCCCCAGT
>NW_009595861.1:0-8792 GCF_000690535.1 Cariama cristata
TTAAACAAGAGCGGACCCAGAACTGACCCTTGAGGAACACCAGTAGCCACAGGCCTCCAGCTAGACTGTGCGCCACTGAGCACGACCCTCTGAGCTCTGCTGTTCAGTCAGTTCTCAATCCACCTCACTCATCCAACACACTTCCTGAGCTTACCTATGAGGATGTTCTGGCATGGCAGACAGCATCAAGAGCCTTGCCGAAGTCAAGGTAGACAACATCCACTGCTCTCCCCTCATCTACCCAGCCAGTCATGCCATCGCAGAAGGCTATCAGGTTGGTCAAGCATGACTTCCCCTTGGTGAATCCATGTTGACTATCCCTGATAACCTTCTTTTCTTCCACATGCTTAGAGATGATATCCAGAATGAGTTGTTCCATCACCTTTCCAGGGATGGAGGTGTGGCTGACTGGCCTGTAGTTCCCTGGATCCTTCTTCTTGCCCTTTTTGAAGACTGGAGTGACACTGGCTTTCCTCCAGTCCTCAGGCACCTCCCCTGTTCTCCATGACCTTTCAAAGATGGAGAGTGGCTCAGCAATAACATCTGCCAGCTCCCTCAGCACTCATGGGTGCATTCCATTGGGGTCCATGGATTTGTGGATGACCAGTTTGCCTGAATGTTCTCTAACCTGATCCTTCTCGACCAAGGGAAAGTCTTCCTTTCTCCAGGCTTCCTCCCTTACCTCCAGGGTCTGGGATTCCTGAGGGCCTGCCTTAGTAGTAAAGACTGGAGCAAGGAACGCGTTTAGTAACTCCGCCTCCTCTGTATCCTCCATCACCAGGGCACCCACCTTGTTCAACAGCAGGTCCACATTTTCCCTACTCTTCCTTTTGCTGCTGATGTACTTGAAGAAGCCTTTCTTGTTGTCCTTGACATCCCTTGCCAGATTTAATTCCAAGTGGACCTTAGCCTTCCTCCTCGCATCCCTGCATACTCTGACAACATTCCTATACTCCTCCCAAGTGGCTTTTCCCTTTTTTCACATTCCACAAACATCCTTCTACTTCCTTCTTCCATTTGAGTTTGCCAGAAGCTCCTTGCTCATCCATGCAGGTCTCCTGCCCATTTTGCTTGATTTCTTGCTCACAGGGATGCACCGATCTTGAGCTTGGAGGAAGTGGTGCTTGACTATCGACCAGCTCTGTTGTACCCTTCTGCCTTCCAGAGCCCTAACCCATGGGATCCCTCCAAGTAGGTTCCCGAAGAGGCCAAAATTATCTCTTCTGAAGTCCAGGGTAGTAGTCCTGCTTATTGCCCTGCTTCCTCCATGCAGGATCCTGAACTCCACCGTCTCATGGTCACTGCAGCCAAGGCTGCCCTCAACCTTCACATCCCCAACCAGTCCTTCTTTGTTTGTTAGTACAAGGTCCAGCAGCACAGCTCTCCTCGTTGGCTCCTCTACCACCTGTGTCATCTGTGTGCTCACACACTTATTTCAATAACCTCTCTGTAACAAATCTCTCTCTCAATTCCAGTTTGAGTATAGCTTGCTTCATATTTTACTCATTAGATCTTGATATAGCTGTATCTTAGAGATCTCTCTATTAACATAAATCTTGCCCTCATCTTCTGCAGGTATTCACAGACTGAAATCTCATCCCCTTTTAACCCTTCTTCATTTAACTGAAAGGAAACACATAGCTTCTTACATTAAAGGAATCCTTAATTCATTCCTACAGGTCTTTCCAGTTGTCTTTGTTTGTTTTCTTTATGAAGAGCAGAGCAAATAGAATAGCAAATGACGTTCAACGGCCACTACACCTTTTCATTTCTATTTGCAGTGTGAGTATGGGGTAACAGCAAACTTGGCCCATACACTACAGTGGAAATTCACATCTAGTAGACCAAGAGCAACCTGGACTGCCCACTGCCTTCATCAGAAGGTCAATGTCATATCCTGGGTTTGCTTTCCTGGTCCAGGGAACTGGACAACACTCATCTATGCGAAAGGTGTCAAAGAACTTGCTTGTGAAGCCAAATGCTGCCTTTTCTCCAAAAGCCAGAGGGGGAAAAAAAAAAAAGCTTGGAGATGAAGAGAAACCCAGGACTTTGGGGTTTCTTTGGTACCTGAAAACACTGTCAACAGACATGTACTGCCACCAGGATTCAGGCCATGCGCTAAATACCAGGGGCAGAGGTACCAAGACAGCATGGACTTGATGATATTAGGGTCTTTTCCAACCTAAATGATTCTATGATTCTAAATAGCAAAGGGGATCAATTAGTAAGTAAACACTGTCACAGTGACTGTCCCAGTCAATAATAGGAAGGAGACCAGTAAGCTAGAAGCTCAAGAACCTGACTTGGACCATAACAAAAGCCCCATAGCAAGAAGGGACCCAGACACTCTCAGAGGCAGGTACAAATACTGTTTTGCAACTCATCCCCCCTTAGAAAGGCTGTCTGTGAATGACCTGTGGCAAAACACATTGCTGCATGCATCCATCTAGCAAGAGATGCAGATAAACTTCCACGTAAATTAAACCCACATGCACAAATCATTTTGCCACTGTCTGCAGCAGTGTCCAGTATCTGATAAAGAGAAAAATCATCCAATTACCCTCCCCCGGTCCAGATTACTGTGCACTGCAGCAGACACACCAGTGGAGCACGTTCCCTTTGCAAGTCAGCAAAGGCTGGCTGGCAGCTGGATCCTGCTGTCGTTCATCCTCCTGCAACCCCACCCAAGGGATGGCAAGGTCACCGCTGTGTACAACTCAAGGGCAGGGCGCAGCTCAGCAGGTCGAACAGAGCAATTATACATGAGGAAGTGAGGAAAGACCCTTCTGATATGCAGGATTTCTTGGCAGGAGTTTACTCACTGACGTCTTAAGCTTGAGACACACAAATTCACATAGATAACTAATGCTGTGAGGTGCTGGGGTTTCCTGAAAGCACATTTCTCCTTATCAAGGAATTATGATGTTAAAGGGTGCACCATCTAATAGGTATAGAAGATTATTAATACTTTACCTGACAAATCAATGGCAAACACTTGCTGTCCATAAATGACATCATCTTGGATTTTGAATTTTGCTTTTATAGCACAACTAGTAACTGCTTTGTGAAAACAAACAAAACTAAACTCATCAGAGGTTTTTGACACTTACAGATGTCCATCATGCCAAATGCCCAATAAAACATCTGTGGGTTTAGGGTACAGTTACACCATCTCACAGATCTTTTTCTCAGCGGCAAAGCTCACTCTGAAAGTTCCTGCCTCCTATTCCTCCTCTACTCCATGCTATCCTTCAGGTGACCCATACAACTATTGGCAAAATTGCACAGTCAACAGATAAGAGAACCTGTTTATATCAAAAACAACCCTTCCCTTTAACTCCCCTTTCAAAAAGGGACAGAAATTAGTGCTCAGAAATGGGCTTAGGGGGAAGGCAAGAATCTGTTTAAAAAAAGCTAAACCAGTTATTCTTAAAATGATAATTAGGAAAACTGTGTATCGCATATATAACTAATCTGGATCACCACAATGAAAGACCAAAACATCAAAAGAGAATAAACTGGCAAATCAATGAGTATGTGATGTCATAACATATTTGAAATCCAAAGTGTGAGATAATAAAGAACTTCAACTGCCCTCTGAATTTCCCCAGGGAAAACGAAAAGCTAAGGTAACGCTACTGGGACTGCACCTTAGTTTAGGTAAGGAGAGAGCGATGACCATAAAACAGTCATCAGTATCTTGCAAACACCAAAACCAAAACCTTTCAAGGGCATTGAATCGCAAGTTTTCTCTCTTATATAAAAGTTTCAGTGGGTAAGCCACAAATCATACAAGAAATTCCTCTTGATGAACGTGAAGAGCTGTGGCACAGTACCAAGGTACCCTTGTCCCAGAGATTTACCAGGGACTTTTGCAATGGAAAAGGACTCAGGATCCAAAAGGTGTTTGGTTTAGCTCAGCAGAGAGGGAAAGCAGGGTTACATCTGCAGTTCACTACAACCCTCCACTCCCAAAATAGCCATCCCTCTGACAGCACCGCACACAGTAAAATTCCACAGGATCAGAGCCGCCAGCAGAGCTTTCCCATGCTCTGCAACACGCTGCCCTCCTCCATGGCCCCATCCCCGTGCACACTCATCACCACATGTCCCCCATACATCCCCGCACACGCAGAGGGCAGCGAAGCCCAGCTAAGGAGCCATTTTCCCTCCCCAGATACAGCCTGTGCAACATCCTGACAGCCGGATTCGGTTAGGGCAAAGCAGCTCAGGGACGAGGGCATGTAATGAGGGTGTTACGGGATGAGGAGAGCTGCTCGGAGGCTGCACTGCAGTGGGTATCTGAGCTGGACAGCTTGGAGACGGGCAAAAATCTTTACCCTTGTGGGGTTTATCCTGTGACTTTCAGATAAGGGCACAACACCTGGCCTCCTCCCTCCTTCTCATAGCCCCCCTCATCTAGTAGCACAGTGTTACGGAGCCCCGTAACAACCTGTGGGGGTCCAGCCATGGCACCCCACACCCTTCAACCCTCCTTGCCTAATGGGGCAAATGTCTAGTTAAAATTGGGTGGCATTTGGTGTGGGGAGAAGATTTGCTGAAGAGGGCAGAGTTGGAGAAAATAGGTGCTGCCCCTCGTATCTAGCCAGCAACTTGGATCCTGGAGCAGGAAACATGATGGTTCAGTAATAAAAAACACATCCATTTTTAGCAATATAAAGGGTTTCAGTGCTCCTCCAGCGCTTGCTGACTGGCTCCGTACCCTGTCACCACAGGGCGGTGGGGTTCAGCTCAGGCCCGGTCACTAGGCCCAGCCGCCATGGCACCCCTGGCTGCAGCGGGGTGCACAGGCCCAGCCGTGTCCCCAGGCCATGCGCGACAGGACAGAGCTCTGGTGTGCCAGTCATACCCACCATCTCTCTAAGAAGTCACCCCTCAAATGCTTCTCCAGCCCCCAGCAGGTGTCATTTTACTGCCAAAAGCATGGTAGCATGGTGCCTAGCCCTGAATCAGTCTCCAGTACTGAGCACGCCACACAGGGCAGGGACCCACAAGAGGAGTTCTGATGAGCTCTATGCTCCTTAAGATATTTTTATATTTAGTCAACTAAGAAAGACCAGCACCCAAGCCCTGCCCTGTGACCTTCCATAGCTAATTGCCAGCTAGCGGCCTGCTTTGTCCGTGCCACCTCACGGGCCCCCAGTCAGCTCCCCTACCCCCTGGCTGCTCCCTATAAGAGAAGCAGACAAGGCCACCCCATTGTGGCAGAGGAATTTGGCCATACCCACACGCGCAGTGCCCAAGGACGGGCCACTACGTGTTTTGTTAGCTAATGAAGGTGTGACTGGGTAAGCCGCTGTGCCTCTAAGTGCCTCTAAACTTGGCTGTGAAGCAGGCAGGTGTTTGCAAACCCATTTGAGGCGTTCAGGGAACAACGATAGCACACGTCGGTCCCCTGCAACCAAAGCTCATAAAGAGATCTCCAGCACGGCAAAGATTAAATAAGCAAGTCTCTGCCAGCGAAAGAGCAAGCATTTACCCTACGGAGCACCAAAGAGAAACTTAACCCAGCCTTGGCCATTCCAGCTGCCGAAGGCTTCCCAGCTCTGAACAGGCTCCCGCACCGGGTGGCTCCCAGTTGCAGCCCTGGGGAGGACAGGAGGCAGAGACAGGAATACGGCAGTGAGAGTCATGGCTTTCCTATAAAATCAGAGTGCTGCAAGATAAGCCAAGCTAAATCCCTGCCTCTTAGAATCATAGAATCATTTAGGTTGGAAAGACCCTTAAGATTATCGAGTCCAACCATAAACCTAACACGGCTCTTAGACAAAACCCTTGTTTCTCATTTGCTTTTGCAGATTAAACTTAGTCTAGGAGAGCTGTAAGCAGGGGCTAGACCCTTATAAAGCAAAATTAACCACATTTAAGAAAATTTTGTAAGCCCATAACTCCGCTGAGCATTAGAAAAAACCCAGAAAAATAGAGGGGCTGTTTGGTTCTATGGCACGATGCTTTTTCTCCCACAGCATCTGCCTGCAAAACTCCTCACCACTTCAAAGGTACCAGATCCTGGTTTCTCTCTCTCATCCCCCAACAAACATTCACAGCTTTTTTGCTAACCCTGCTCTTTGCTCCACAGACACTAGCTACCTTTTCCTTTAATGGATTAAAATAATTAAATTAAACTTGGGGCAATTTTTCCAGCCTGTGTGCCTGCTAAGCTTAAAATCTGCTCCTTCTGAAGAAGGGCTTATGCACCTAAAAGGCAGCCTTTTTTTTTCCCCACCTCTATCCGTTTGGTCTAATAAAAGATATTACCTCTCCCCACAACCCGTAGCTCTCTCTTGAGCACACTTGAAAGGCGAAAAATATTTACCCAGCAAGAAATGTAGCTGGCAAGTTATTTCCCCTGACTGCCTCCGATCCCTTTGAAGGTTATTTGCGGGCTCATAAAGGGCTCTTTCTCCCTCCCAGCCAAGCTACTTCCAGTGCTCAAAGCCACAGCCCAGAGCCCGTGAACTCCTAACCTGTTGCTGCTGCACCGGCTGCGGCAGCCCACCTGTTGCTGCCGCACCGGCTGCGGCAGCCCAAATACAACGATGCGGGTCCACTCCCGCCTTCCCCAGGTGCCCAAAGCGCTTGGTGCGACCCTAAACAGGAGCTCTGGGTGCAATGGGCACAGTGCCAGGAAAGGGAGAAGGCGACACAGACACCTCTTGAAAATAAAACCTCAGTTAGAAAGCCTGATGTGCCTTATTGTCAGATAAATTGCTGCAATTCAACCTGATTTTTTTAATAGCTCTCAGCATACAATGAGCAAGTGAAGAGCAAAACCATTGCCTTAGATTGAGGAATGAGGAAAAGAAAGCATGGGAGAGCCGAGACATCAATGCCTGCATGCATGGGGTTCAGAAGAGTCAGTCTGTTCTCCCCCCACCAACTGGGGCAGTTCTCTCCATCTCAACAGCCCCCCAAAAACACTCAATTGGGTTAAATGGCCAGACCATGGCTGTGCAAACAGGCCCGCTCCTCCTTCACCAAGCTGCTGTGCCTTCTGCCAGCCCAGCCTATAGCCTTCCTCTCCAAACACATCTACTCTGTCAAGGCAATACTGTAAATAAGCATCATTCTCCCAACTCCTGCAAAAAATCTGCTGACCCAAAAGTCACATCCACTCCAGAAAAGTACTAAAGACCTAAACCTTTGAGTTACACATACACATGCTGAACAGAACAGAGAAGCGTTCCTGGAGTTTTTATCATCAGAAACATATGTGCATGCACACAGCATTTCATAATCAGAATTAAGAATACTTAAATCATTTATAAACAAAAACAGTTAAGGCAATAAACAAGCTACAACTTCTGCAGTTTTTTAATATTACTTTTTCTGTGATGTTGTGCTTAAACACAGCAATTTGTTATTGCCCATGGTCCCTCCACTGTGTTGTACTGGAGACACGGACATCTTTAGAAGTGTCATATGCACGCGTTGGTCCACAGCTACATTTTGATTGAATTATAAAGAGGTCTTGGACCTTTACGGAGAGGTGGCAGATGGAAATGGACTGTGAGCTGGAGGAATTGCTCTGTGCCAGGAGAGGTGGGACATCCAGCTTTAGGACACACACATTCTCCACTCCAATCTTTCTCTTATTATCAAGGCTGAGAAAACCAATGTAAGAGGCATATGTCACTTGGACTCTTTGAGGTCTGAGAAGAATGACAACTCAACAACCATGTTAAAAATCAGTTCATTATTCTTCCAACCAGCAGGATACCAAACTGACAGCAGATAACCACTTCAGGCTCCAGCACCGTTTTGAATGACCAGTGTCCAGCGAGGTGTGCTGGGGACTAGCCTTCCTGAATATGTCTCTCTCAGACCCATGCTCAGTCATCTTACTCCACTTCACCTCCATACCCAAGACCTGACCCACTCAGGAAACATGAAGGCAGCTTCTGAAGTAGTGACAGAACACCTACAGCATGGCCACATCTCTCCCTCTAGAAATCACGAAGTCCTTGCAATGTCATTTCCACCTACAAACCATGCCACTGTTCTCACCACCTTCCTTTTCCATACAAAGAAAGGGTCAAATGCTTCAGTACAAATACAACCATTACGCATCTGGAGGAAAGTGTCCTAGGACAACAAATGACTTATTGAAGACCAAAGCACAAAGTAAAACCAGAACAATTCTGTCCTGAGATCCTATGCTGTATCCAGTTGCTCTTCCCTTCAAAATTAAGCCCCCTGATCTATCCTGCAGAGATATGTCCAGGTCCTTCACAAACACCACTAAGAGAATCAATGTTAAGTGACATGGTCATGGCCATGCCTACATACCAGAAGAAGACCCAGTCCCAAGGACCTCTGCTTAGGCTGGCCTCAAGCTGGCACATGTAGAGATACTGTCTTGGACCTGCAACAGCAGAGTAACCTACCTCCATCGCCGGGATGCCACGGCTGCAGAGGGCTAGGTCAAGCACTGCTGCACCGCATGACACAACCAAACTGCTATGTCAGAGGTGCAGCCCATGCAGATGCCAGAAGTCCCCACTTCTCATCTTGTGGTCTCCATACAAGGTCACACATCTTCCCTAGAACACATCCAGGAGTGAACAGTCCTATGCTGAACTCTGAGACACTGAGCAGATGATAAATAGGATCCTAGGAAGAAAGGTAGACTGGGAATAGACCTTCAGAGATCACTTCATCCAACACACCTCCTCTGTGGTCTACCAGAAGGCAATCAATGACGTGACTGCAAATTCTCTGCTCTTCCCTTGAAAATGCTTCCTCATCCCAAAGCATAGAGGAAACAAACA
>NW_009595862.1:0-4051 GCF_000690535.1 Cariama cristata
AATAAAATAAAATTAATAAATAAATAATCCTCACTGCTCATTTTTCTCTGTTTGGGAATAAAAACAAGAGAACAAATAAATACAGAACATATCTTAGCAACACTACTTAATATGTTACAAGAAGGAACTCAGATGTTTCAGTAATTGTAGACAGAGCTGAACCTGAATGGAATGAGGCAGACATTTAGCAGAAACATGGGATTTCCACAGAAACAAACCTGTGGTATATACAGAAATGTAAGGCAAAGACATTTGGAAAGTACACCTTAATTGTTAAAATTATTTTAGTACTGATTTAATTCTCCAGAGCTTTTGTAAGTTTCCTTTCCTGCACTCTTGGATGAATAGTTACCTGTTTACTCACAAATATAACATCGAAACCTCACTAAAACTTCTTGCAAACTGAGCCAGACACAGTCTTTTACTGTGCAGTCTATCTATATGATAGGTTGCGAGAATGTATCAGGTGCTAACTTGAGCCAGTTGGGAAAAGGTAGCATTTTCTTTATTGAAGCTAGTAGATCATCAGGTTATTTATTATATCTGTGGTGTCCTTTCTTGACTTTAGGTCTCAGGAAAATGTAAATCAAAAGCTTTTTGAGTTATAGCTCATGATGATTCACAAGGTAATCTTGCAAACACAGCAGGGAAAAATAAGATTTGCAAATTGCTTAAATGACATCTTTGCTATTACCTTAACTTATTGTTGCAGTAAATCTCGTTTTACAATATTTCAACTTGATTATATTTAAAAACTTTATATTTCTCAAGGTAAATACTCTACTTCCTATTTGCATAGTCTAATTTTTTTAAAAAACTTTATGCTTACTGGGGGACTAAATGTTTTATTTCAAAATGACTTAAGGTTCATTTCTTTATATCAGCATTTGTGTGTGTTTTAAACTATTTCTAAATCCTAACCAATGCAATTTCTTTTACAGAATTATAGTAGGATTTGTCTGAAAATTAACATTTCCAATTTGCTGAAGATTTCAGGTTCAGAATAGCTCTGGATTAAGCGTAACGTTTGCCTATGTATCTACAGAGTATTACATTTCCATCTGATTCCTAAAAGCAAATAACAATTTTATTAACTATTTCACTCCTTGGAGTTATATTGTGAAGTAACACATTTTGGTTCGTAAAAGGAAATACTGAAAAGATGCAATTAATAGTCCCTGTGTTTAATTTAGCTCTGCAAAAACGCAATCTAACTCCATAGAGAGATAGCCACATGGTACTTCTTTCCAGGTATGCTTTGTACTTATGGAGATCAGCAGCTGACAGTTCTGAACAGTGGAAAAACTAGGGAGCAATTTTAGTCTTCATTTTCTATATTAACTCTATGATACCTGGAAAGAATTGAGGTTGTAAAAGGCTAAAAGTGACCTTACACAGCTCTGGATCTGCCTAAATTACAGTAACTTTTAAAAAGTATGCTTACTGTGACAGCTATGTTCAGGTAATGGTTTTTTGGTGGTGGTGGTGGTGTTTTTTATGTCTAGAGAACCATCAGAAAGGGCAGTGACAAACAATAAGAGTTCTTGTAAGACTGGAATGTCCTTTCAATCTACAAAGACTGGATAGATGTCTTTCAAATAACAGTATTTTCACTACTTTTAGAGATTTTAGTGATCTATATATTTGGTATACATAATATATATATAGTGACATATTTAATATGCCGTATGCATTTCCAATTCTATTTTTTCTGCTCTTTATTATAATTTGCATAAGAAACATACCTCAAGCATCATTCATAATAATTCTGCTCAAGTAATAATAATTATTAGTATTTAACATTTAGTAATTTATCACCATTTTATCAAGTTTGTCATTAAACATACAGATATAATTTTATTAACTACTCATGCTTGGGTCTATTAAAAATAGTTGGATGCAATTATAACTTCAATTGATATGATTTTCATTTTCTAGTGAGGTTTCTTGTTGCCTTGTTACTAGATTTTTTTTCAGCATTTCCTTATGACAGTTGTAAACCTGCAAAAGGCAATCAAATCGAAAGAAATCCTATATCCAGTGAACTCAATGAGAAAAGAAAAACAGAAAGCTGAAAACCTGTTCCAGTTCTTGTCCAACTAATTTGAAATCTGACTGGCTGCTTTGGTGAAAACACATCAGCACTATGTGGTATTTGGCTAAGCCAGGAAACCACATGATGCTACACCTGTGCAACCCCAAAGGTAAGAACTTGGTTTGCAGAGCAGGCTTACTGTTCAGCAATTAACTGCATGTCTGGAAGCACTATTTTATGTTGTCTTTTGTGCAATAGCAGTCAGATAAACCCTTGAACTAGGTAATCTTCTGCAGATATATATTTATATAAAAATAATAATTATTTGTAAATAAAAAATTGCAATCAGGAAAATAAAATTTTATTTTTTTTTTTTTAAAAAAAAGCAAACCAAACCAAACAAAACCCAAAACAACCAAATCAAAACCAAGATCATCAAAAGACCAGGCACTGTATCTTTCATCAGATGGATGGTACTCATTACTACATATGACATTACAGAATTAAAAGACCGCTTCATGATATTTTGAATTTGATTCCCTCAAATGTTTTCCAGCACTCCCTATAGGGAAACCCCAGAATGTAGATCACTTCCAGAAAACAGCATGTGTAGTATGCTGGGCATTCCTTTTTTTAACCAGGATGATTAAGAGAACACTTATTATGAATGGTATAATGTCAGGAAATGAAAAATTATTTTCTATGATAAGAATTATTGTTCTACATTTCTTTCAGAACAAAAAGCTGTACTTCAGTCTTCCTGTTGTAGGGAATTTTTTTTGTTTGGTTTCATTGTGTTTTTTTTCTCCTAAGCCTCAGCCCTCACTGGACAGGTGCTACATAATGCATTCTAACAGGAAAGCATACTGTTCAAGTGCTTCTTGGGAACACTTAACATAGGCATAGTAGTCAATGAGAAGCAATGATTATGTGCTAGTTTAAGAGGGATAAATGTTACTTCTACTTCACAAATTGGACAATTCTCCTATTTCCAAACAGAAGCACTTAACCGTAGAGATCTACAAGTGCGAAAATATCTAGTAATTGCCCACAGACATCTTGTGGATGATGTCTCACACTTCAGAACTTCAAGTGATCTCCCAGTAACTACGAGCTCAGCAGACAAACCGATGGACTGCTCCAAAGGGGTTAGTGGAAATGATTTGTCATGCAACGATGTGTTAGCTGCAGGCATCTCAAAATACCCTGCACTCAGTCAAAAGCACTTTGAACTCTAAGTTCTATTATCACTTTCGCAAGCAGAAACTTTGGGGAGTGATGTCTTAGAACAAGAAAAATCTGAGTTTCTCTGCACAAATGTCACTTCTAATGGAATATTTCAGACAGAAGATGACTTTTGGAGAATTCATTTCTGTGAATAATATTCAAGCATATAGAACAAACTACTATACTAGAGGCAGTGACATATCCTGTATAACTCTTACAACAATAAGAAATGCATTAAAGGAATTATATCATCGAAAGAAAGTTATTGCAATGATATTTGCCTATATAAAAGCTGATGAGCTGTGGGGCTAGCCACTTGCAATTTTTTCTCAGCATGCTCACTGTGAATGCAGATTATGTGAAAGAAAACACAAAAGCCAAGGGGTTGCAAGCAATTGGAATTTTTCTTTCTCATGGTCACTGGCCTGGAGCTGGCTAAACACCAAGAAATTTATCCAGCAATTTTAATTTAAAAATGAATATCCTTTGCTTGTGTCCTCTTACTATGAAAATGAGCATCACTGAGATTTATTTGCATGCATATACAACAAATGTTAGGCTACAGAAAGACTGTCAATCGACTGTGGCCAGACCAGTAAACTACATACCAGGAACTGTAATACAGGGTTTTTTTGCAATCTAGCAAAAAGTTTAAATGTAACACTGTAATTGGGAAGCAAAGTCAGTATTTTTGACAATAGCAACTAAACTGATGCTTTTACTTTTTTTCTGGTAAGGATTCAACAACAAATGAAACAATGCTGACCCTTTTCCTTTGTTATTTCCCTA
>NW_009595862.1:4082-54996 GCF_000690535.1 Cariama cristata
AAAAAAAAAAAAAAGAATTAAAACATGAAGGCCTGCAATGTTTGCAGGAAACTTGAGGCTTGGAGGTAAGAAAGGGGGAAGATGAGAAGGAATTCCACTACTGTTGGAAACAGCCAAATATTTAATGATTTTTTTTTTGACTTTCTGCTCCATTTGGAAATACAGTGTCAATTTATAAGCACTAAGAAAACAAAGGAATTGTGATAATAAGCTATGATAAAAGTGAAATCTATAGGAAGCAGGAAGTGTGCTCTTCAGTTGTAGATTGTTAAAACTACTCACAGGCAAACCTGGGTGTAAAGTAACCCTTGATTTTGATTAGTGATATCTGTGGTGATTGTACAGTATCCTCTTTACCATATCTGAGATCTGTAATATAAAACAGGAAAGCTGCAGTTGATTGGTTTGCTTTTCTAGCAGGAAAATTTTCATCTCCTAATTGAATAGAAATTGACTTTTCCAGCTGTAAGATACTGGAATGTGCAAGTATGACATGCATCTGGCAACTCCCAGTAGATTTTGGATTGACAACTGTAGACAAACTGGAAGGGAAAGAAGCCTTCAGCAGCTATGCAGAAATACCATTACCTGCACAAGGTAATTTGCAGTCTTCTGTGGAGAATACAATCAATAATCCATAACAGAGAGGATCTCAAAGTTTCAGAAAGTCTTTGGAAAAGTTCTATATTATTGCAGGGGATGGCTTGAATACTGAGCTATAGAGCATAAGCATAGGACAGAAGATCAGTCTTAACTACTGAAACATTCCCTCTCAGATATGTTTTGAAGTAGAGAGATCACAATGAAATAGAAATGGTTGTATTTATGATTTAGATCTTTTATGAGTCAGATGCTCCAGAAGTGCATAAGATTAAACATTAAAGGGGAAAGCTAGAGAAACATACGCACCTACCTCAAAAGGTCCAGGAGGTTAGCAATTAAGAAATAACACGCAGAGGGAAAATATGTCATGGAGGCTAAGACCCCTCCCATGATCAAAGCTCCACATGATTTTGGAACCAGATCTGGGACTGCTCTTTCCAGCATATGGTCCCCCTCTGGAGCCTTGGTGGTGGTTCTAGAAGCGGTATTGACACTAATTCTTTTTGAAGTTTTCTTCTGTCGTGTTGTACAACTCAGCAGAGACTACTACCAGTCGCCTGCAGAAGCAGCCTGAGCCCCAGCTAGCATTTCGCATTCTACAGCACTGAAAAAAAGCAGAGACGACCAAGCCAAAGAATGAAGTATATAAGGCAGCATTTATGTAAAATATGTTCTCTGTCATTTTTTAGGTTTAACAGTCAGATTAGGTGCACAGCTTTCACAGATAAATTCTTACCTTTCCATCTTTAGCTCTTATGGACTTGAGTCCTTTGTCATATACTTTATTCTGATCACACAGCAAAACCAATAATTTTAGAAATTTGTGGTGATGGCACACGCACAGATCAAAGATGCTGTCACAGAAGTATTATCTATCTATTTTATTTTGCAAATGGAAAAATGAATCTCATTAGAAGAATCAGGTTACTGATGGCTAAACACAGAAAATGTAGTCATGTGACAATGAAGTTTGTCATTCACAGTCTTCATAGACAGACAAAAAGAAGAACACTCAGCTTTTGGATTTAAGTGGAGACTGGGCAAAACACCTCTTCCAACTACCTTCTCCTATGAGAAAGTGGAAAAATAATTCTTGTCACTCACAATTTGGGAGATAATTAACAGACCAAGCAAAGGACATTACTTTTACCTAGTGATTACTCAGAGGAAATTCTTATACTTCAGGGCATCTTTTTTTGCCACTGGGTTCTATTCCCTGATTATACACAATATAGGATGGTAATTTCCAGTGAAAAACTGAGCTTGTTGGGACTTCACTTTTTCTTGTGACAATAGTCTCCAAATTTGCATGAGCACATAAGATGATCACTAGATCCTGAGTCCTTTCATGATGTAGGCTATCTACAGAACATCAATGAGCCACCTGAAAATCAAGAATGCTCCATTCCTTTCTGGGTAAAATTTTTGAGTGAATCTAATTTCCTTCTTACCATTAAGTGAGAACAGACAGTGGCTCAGCAAACCTATGAGATGATTCTGCATTTTCTGATGTGGGTCATTCTGTTAAAAAGCAGACCATTGCAAATGGAAGTAGTATCCCCTCAAACACACCCTGGTTGCCTCAAGCAAGCAAAAGTTTGTTGAGTTTAAATTGGAGGTTTTTCCCTCTGTCTCTAAAAAGCATCTTTTTAAGAGATGAGAACAGACAGTGGCTGGAGGGAAAGCAGAAAGATGAGTTGCCTGGGACTCTAGGAGACTCTCTAAACCTTTGGATGTGGAATGAACTAATATCACCTCTTCATGATTTCCTTAAGCACCAGAGCATACACAGCATTTACCATGAACATCCAGAAACCGTAGCCTTTGACAGGGATTTGGCCCAATTCTTTCAGCAAATACACTGCACCTGTAATGTGCAGTTTTGGTAGCTTGATTCTGCTGTTATCAAGAGAGAAATTACATTTTTAAAGTGAACATTTGCTGAAGTACTCTGCTTAACTGCACACCTGGCCTCTGATGAATGTGAAAGTAAAATCAGATTTAGACAATCACAAACCTGTAACTTAGTTGTGAAATAGTGACTAGACCTCTGACATGAGCCAGTCCAGACTATCTGCAAAAAAGAACATCAACTTTCAAATAACACAAACAAAAAATCCCCAACTGGTATTGGGTTTGACCATTATCCTAAAAAAAAGGAAAAAGAAGGGAAAAAAAAAAGACTCCTTCATATGCATGGGAAAATGATTAGTAAAGTGAATGATACCAGAAGAAGCAGGTTTGGGAAACAAACTAGAAGGAAAAAATCCTCTATTATCACAATGCACAATGAGTTGGAACCAATCAATCAGAAGTAGCTCCTCTATATTAGGTTTTTAGGTACCACTTCTGAGAACACAGTTAAGCCCCTTCTAAGATACAAAAATATCCTACACTGTGATTTAAAAACTGAACTTTTTTGCCTGATTGAAATACTTCTGTCCCAAAAGGGGAAATCCTCATTAAAGAGTAATTTTGAATTGACAAAACCAGTAACTTATGTAAAGACTTCCGTTTACAGGACTTCTCCTACATAACTCCCAAATGCCTATGTATATGCAGACCCAAACCATGTGACTATCCACTAAAACAGCTGTTTCCAGTGAGACTCTTCAGATAACTGACCCAGCATCTATTAGATTCTTCATATGCATCTGACTTCAAGTTAAGTCTGCAACGTAATGAAATATTTCAGCAATTTATCAATGCAGAGTCATTTGAATAATTTTTGAAGCTTTGTGCTTGTCTTTTATTACTCCATCACTGTACACATTCATCTTCCTCTTCTATATTAGTTTTAAAAAACCTAGTAGATACATATTAAAATATTTAAGAAAAGTATATCCTAGATGCTTGAAAAGTGCTGACTTGTTTTCCTCTGAAGCAAAGAAAATTCAGTCATATGGCTCTGTGAAGTATTACCTAGTCAAAAATGGTGCCCTGCGTGTATACACAATTTTACAGCAGTCTCTGGAGAGCTACACATAGGCTAGCTTGTGCTATGTGGGAGTGTGTGTGCATATGTCTGTGTGTCTGTGAATCTGTGCGTCTACGTGTCTGTGGGAGAGAAATTAATGGGCTGTGGAAGGAGAAAAAAATCCAGGACTTCCTCAATTTTAAGTTTTGTCAGGAGAGAAATATGATTCTTAAACTGAAAGGAAGAAGGCAACACAATTAGGAAGGGGAAAGATAATCACCAAACTATTGGGGAAAACACCTATTTCTTTATTGACTTCTCCTCTATTCATGTCTGCTGAAAAAGTTAATTATTGCTACAATAATTAAGAGGCATCACAAATTAAACATGACTTAAAATGAGAATATAAAACTACTCCATCAACATACTTGATCAACATTTGATCAGTGTATTTTCAGGAGCAGAAAACACACTTCCAGACTCTCTTGAATTTTCTGCTAACTCAGCATTTTTCTGCTTTCTTCATTTAAGAGTGCTAAAAGGCCTGCAGCCCCTACACCCCAGAACCTGGGAACAGTCAGAATAGCACCCAGCAAAGGGAAGTCAAACACATGCTGCCAGAAAGAAGACAATTGCATAAGTGATGAAAAGGTTGTGATAAATTGCTTCTCTTTACCATTGTGTTCTGAGGATGGAGAAAGACTCGTGTCACTTTTCTCACATATAGCATGACAAAGAAATTAAATAGACTTATATAGCATAAATTTCTGTCGAGATTTCCTAGGAGATTAAAATGGCTTAGATGTCTTCCCAGCTTGGATTTTTGTATCTAAACCCTTCAATTTCTTCAGGTAATTCTATCCTTAAAACTTCAGTCAGCTGGATTCTAAAATTACCAACATATTTTATATCTGAGTTATATATCAAATTTGGTGTCATCTGATAATTAAAGCAAAAATGTGAGTGCATGTAGAAATCTTCCTGCAAAATGTTACTGAGGCTGCTGTCAGCTGCCTTGAAAATGCCACATCTACAATGAACTGGAATTAAACAAAATGCACATTATATCAGACCTTGTTAAACACAAAACACTTGTTAATGTAGCTTTAGCAAGAGAATGCATTTGAAAAAACAATGGCAACCCACATTAATATTGTCACTTTATTTGTAGCTCACCTCTCCCTTATATAGAGGTGCTATACTCGATCTGTCCATATTCTACGCAGACACTTTCTGTATCTCCAATATATGTGATTTTTCAACACGTGTATTATTCTTCATTTTAATACTAGTCCATTATATTATTTTCATATCAAGAGTCAGCTAAACTCACTTCATCAATTGTGGCTTAGTCATCCAAAAAAACTAAACCTTTTCCTTGAACTACTATTTATGTCAATAATCAGTACCCTATGGCCACTGCATGTTAGCATTTCTTTATTGTTCATGTCTCTGTGCTTAAGCGTAATGAACTGTGTAATTTCCCTGGAACCATCCACTGAGCCTTAAGGTGTGAATCAATTTCATATGGTCCACCTCTGTCACACTTCGGTTCCAAAAATGTACTTATCACAGCCATGAAATGCAGAAGGAATAATGACAGACTATGGATAGGTTTGTAACCACCTGAGAATTTCTTGTCCCATTCAGTCTGTTTGGATCAATGATGAAACTGTTTATCGGGCAGCACCTGTTTATACCTAATCTTAATATTCTGCCTACTCATGACAATTCTCATAATTTAGTGTAAGAAAATGATTCAATAAAAATTAATGTTTTGCATGATCTCCTTAGGCTAAATCTGTTGGGAAAGTATTATTTCCTAGCCCTAAGTTTTCTGTTTTCTATACTAATAATGACCTGTTAGCTATGTAAAAGGGAATTAGACAAACATTGTATTTTTCCTCAGTTCCATTAACCTTTTTTCCTTTATTAAGAAATATCTATTTGTAGAGACATGGTCTACAAGTAATGCACTGGATGATGAAAAGGGGTTGATAGAGAATCTTAATAACATTGAACAGTGCCTATTCTATCTCTGCCACCTGTGGATTGATCCAAATTTTCTGAGATCCAAAAACCATGACTATAACTTACAATACAGAGCATAACTGCAAGTACATACATTGATCACACATATGTATAGAACTACACAGAGTGTATTTTACAATTCTCCAGAACTCTACTCCAGCATGGAGTGACTCCATAGCAAAAATCTGAATAACTTTCTTTGAGAGAGTTAGTCATCAAACAGTAATCTCCCCAAAGGACACATTCAGAGGGAGACTTGGGTTCACAGAGCATAGATGTAGAAAAACCCAGCCTGCCCACTTTCTTGAGCAGCTTTCTTCTTCCTTGTTCATCTGATTGCTAGCAGTCTCTTCAAAACAGTCATGTAAGGGTTTTTTGGGGGTTTTTTAATTTGTTTTGATTTTCCTATGGAATCAAAAGGCATTAGAAGTTACCCGCATATACTCAGAAATACGTTTCTGTTTGCTTTTTGAATTTAAATTGAACTCAAGAACAGAACATATTTTGCACAGGCAATGCAAACGTTCTTGCTCTGAGTCCTAAAATGGCAGTACAGTTGAAAAATTGGGCAGCTTCTGTTTAAGAGTAGGTGGGTTAAATAGCAACAATATTCTTTTCTTCACCCAGAGTTAGGGGTATTGACTTTACAGATTCTGGTGCTGCCATGGTTACCTCCAATCCACAGAGGTTTTTGTGTTTTTCTCTTTTTTTTCAAGGTTGTATCTATACAATAATATCATGCTTTACGTAAGAAAGACTATTACCTCCTCTGCTACAGGTATATAAACAGTGAAGAGATGTAGAGACAAGAATTATTACCCAGATAAGAATCCTTACCACTATCTATTCATTATTAATAAATAAATACATACAGCTGAATCAAAACCCCACTAACACAAAAGGAATAAAATATTTAAATATCCTACTACTTGACAGGTTGAGTTTAATGTTTAGGTGTGGATTTCTAGTCTTATATAATTAAACCAGTTTACAAAAGGAAATAAATTAATTGTATATTTTAAAAATACTTTTTATTTAGAAAGTATCCTTCTGAAGTGCATACTAGGGCGGATACAGCAGAAGAACTGAATTAAATACATCATTGGGCTAACATTGCCTGCTCTTTACACAATGCTCTTGCTTGACCATCTCTGTGCTTTAGATTTTAAGGAATCAAGATAGTCCAAGATTTTCATAAGGGAAAAGCCTGATTCTGGAAAATGAAACAAAATTGCTGGATAGGACCCAAATCCACTGAATTTACAGAATTGTCTTTCCCATAACCATGCGCTACCTGCCCAAAACCAGAGCTGTTGCTGAGCAATGCTGTTCCCCTTCCCCCCATGCTCACCCCCCTACCCCAACCCCCCGGGTCCAGATTTCAGGCTCCAACAAAGGCTCACTGAGCAAGTGGCCACGGTAAACAACATTAAAAAGTGAAAGGTCAGACTATTAAGCAACAGCAATTTCCACCCAGATTCCACACTCACAGGACCCAAGTTTGGTGATTTTTCTAAGTGAGGCACAAGCCAGTGAGGAAAGCAGGGCACAAGGATGCTTTGCATTCTCTTTGCTATTTTCTGCACCCATTTTAAGATGAGGGGGAAGCCAGAGCCCTTATTTTGTACAAACCACATGACTCATTGGTCCCACTTGGCACAAGTCTAGCAAAAGAGAAACTTCCCCTCCAGAGCTGATCCTAACGTGGAGGTTTTGTGTTATAGTGTGAGGGGCTACCACAGAAATGGTCTTCATAATATGTATGGGCACTCCTCTAAGACTTTAAAAGCTGTCTGCTAGATCCTGGCTGTACCAAGTTCTTAATAATTTGCCCATAAACACAGCTATTCAGTCAGTCATTAAGAAGTGAATAAATTAGGCTAATGTATTTTTTCATCATATTTCAAGTGGACCATATTATGTTTCCCTCTCCTAAATTCAATTCCTATTGCTCTTACCATAAATTGCTTCAAAGTGTGAGATGCAATACAGGTATAAGATTATACTACTGCATTTAGGATTTGGGGTTTTGTTGGTTTTGTTTGTTTCTTTTAAGATTTTACTGCTTGCAGTCCATGTTAGTGAGTGATGCACTTGCCAAGATCTCTGCATTCATTCCTCTGATTATTTGAATAAAAACCACTAAATGCTGTCTTTTCTATTCTGGTTATCCATAGAGCTAAAGTATGACTAGTGTACCTCCATCTGTACGGAACACATGCTTTGGTGACATAATATAGCACAGCATTACAGACACTCCAGCTGTAGTAAGCTAGAATTTTAACCCAGGGGAACCTGTGTCAAAGGTAGCACAAACAATGCACTGTCCTAGAAGGCTGAGAGCCAGTGCACAGTATTTTGTTTTGCAAGTTCAGTAGATCATTTAGCTTGCATTTCCTAAGAGGAAAATTGTAATAGGGAGGTGACCAGCATAATGGACAACAGTTGTAATGCAAATGGTGACCTTACCAAATAGTCAAGAAAGTTAAGTGAGGATCACACTTAGAACCAACTGCAAGTGAAAAGCACATAGCCAACAAAACCACCTAAAACCTGTATCGTGTCTAAGATATTATTTAACCCTTGATGCATCAGACTGAGTCCAGGAATTCTTGAGAAGCTAGTAGACCTCACGGGAGGACTCTGAAAATAATCCATTTTTACAGGGAATTATTTTTCAAACCATCATTTCACTACCAAAATCCATAAGAGAAACTACCTGTCTCCTTTGGAAGCATTATTGTAAATGTCACGTTTTGTCTATTGGCAGAGAAATGTGGAGTGCGTTTGGAAGCTCTTGGGTAATGTGGTGTGCATTTGGAAACTCATGCATGCAATTTACATACTCTCTACAATTAAACACAGAGATAATGATCATTGGCTTTTAAAGCAGCTTTTGGAAACTAATACTTCATTTAAATAGAATGGCTAACATATAGGGAAATCATTACTTTCTCTAATTTCATCTGCCTTGAAAAATTTAATTAAATCAAAATTATATTTTGAAAACACGTAACACCAGCAAATCACAACAAATATTTATCAACTTTATCTCATTAACAAGACACGAGAGAAAGAAATGAGAAAGTTAAACTCACAAGATTTTTCCTTAAAAAATTTTACTGTCGTGTAGTATTAAAAAAAGCAATACCTTTGTAAAACTCTGATGATGGATATAGCTGTCTGGAAAACTCATTCTTAGAAGCTTGAATGTGTTGGTAGTTGGTATAGTGAAGGGTTAAATTTATCTGTACCTGATTAGAACTGAGTCAGTTATTCACTGTCTTAGGTTATCTGAGAAGTCAGTTTTTATATTTGTTCACAAATATAGCATGACTTCATTCACAATTTAGAATTGCTTGACCAATTATTTTTATTTAAAAAAAAAAAAAAAAGTTTTGTCCTGCAGCTCTCTTGTCAGCTATTAAATATGAATATTTTATATTCACTACAGCTGGTCTCAAAAGTTACATTGTACTTACTCTATTTTGTGACTGCGTGGCCTAATGCTTCCTAAACTCAAAAAACCTATTTTGCTGGAATTTTTTTGTGAAAGAAGTTGTGATTTAACTAATACAATTAGTATTGGTCAATGACTTTTTTCCCCTATCTAAAAAACAATTTTAGGGTGAAGGGTGGCTGCAGACTTTTGCAGAAATTGTTGGTTTGAGCTGAAGAAAAACAGTCTTTTTTTTTTTTCTCCATTCACATGATATTTTGTAATAAAGAAGGAATCTTATAAAGCCTCTAAGTTGGTAGAATGACATTGAATTTGTGGTTATAAGGGCCTTCCTCATCAAAAAATAACTTTTTAACAATGGTAGCTCATATAACCACTGGGTAGCAGTATAAAATGAAAATAGGAGCAAGAAGCAAATTTCTAAAGCAATAGGTTATTCTTTTTAATAAATGTGGAGCCCATCTATTAATTCTCTTTACCCTCCCATAAGCAATTTATCTTGTAGAGGCTGGCTGGTTACCAGCGGTGCCTCCTTTTAAGTATGGACTCATCTTATCTCTGTGTGTGTTCCAAACTATGGAATAGAGACAATGGAAAGGAACAGATAATTTTTGTAAAGGATAAATAACACAGTGTGGTTTTAAGTCATGTATTGTTGAAACTATATTTCCCAAGGAGCCGGCTGTTTTAAGTAATTAGCAACTGCTTTTTTAGTTTTCCATCCTGAGGCAAAGCTGACAGTAGGTAACTATCTAATAAAGTTGTTCGCCATAGTAGCGGCTGCTTCCATAGGTGTTATTAAGAAGACTTAATAAATAGTTTATTGTAACAATATTTCATTTTTGAAGAGGCTGGACAAGAAGTGTAAGAGTGGTGTAGACATTATGAACCAACTGTGATAGGAAATCTGTTATGTTTCCTAACATTTACGAACTGATTTTCTAGCACTCAGAATGGAAAATAATTTCCATTGATAATCATTGACAAGTACCGTAGCTTCAGCTGTCCTGCTGCTACATGACATTTTGTTCTCTTTCAGTCATCTATGCATTTCATGTTCAGACCAACAAGATTTTCCATTGTTGGTCTACTATTAGACCAAAAATCATCAGGTCACATGTTTCCATTCTTACCTGGTCTAATAACACAGGGCAGAAGGAGTAGCTAGGGGTGTTTCTTTCTATTTAAAAAGCAATTTTACATTTTAAAGAATGTTATGAAAATTCAAAACAAGAAATCTCAGTAATCCATTATTGAAAATACTGTTTTGGCCAGGCAATGGGTGAAACTATGAACTGAATGGAAATAAGTATGCTAAGAGAGAAGGATTACCAGTAGCTTGTACATAAAGTAATTCATTTAGCTATACTCAAATATCTGCCTACACTTTTATAATAAAAAGAAACACATGGTAGTATCATCATGATATATGTCAATATGACAACATTAGACACCCATTCCATAACAGTAAAATAAAATAATGGAAATTTCTAAGCGTTCTGAGAGCATTACATTTTTATGTTTTATTACTCCTGGTTTAAATTAATCTGTATTATAATTGTAGTTACTTCTTGAGAGTTACACCAACTCTTAATTCAGTCATTAACATTTCATATTATAGTGTGCTTAGGAAATCATTGATACCTCATTTTACAGAAGTTATTTAGTTTAGGCAAATGCCTGTACACTTAAGGCTAAACAGGGTAGCAAATAGCAGAAAACTATAATGAAAATAATGGTGTTGGGAATATGTATTCATCAGCACAGGCTGAAGTACAAGAATACCATGCAATTTTGACAGCACTGTGTTGCTTTCATTTCTTTCCAAAATGTTCATGCCTGTTCATCCTCCTGTCGAAGGAAAGTATGTGTCGTCACAGTCTTTTGTAGAAATATGTTTTTATGTATGTGCATGTATATATTTTTATATATATACAATATATATAGTTTCCTATAAGTGTTTCTATTTTATGTTCTTTATGCTTTGTCAAGATTTCTTATATCCAATGAGGAGAACAATACTGCCAAATATCAATATCAGAGAGATTAGGAAATATAAATTATAAATAACATAGCAAATAATTCATGAACAATCCATTGGCTAGAATTTGTGCGCATAAAACAATGAAATAACTTTTTGTAATCTTTTCAAATATGCAAAAAGATTTGAGTTAATTCACATACAAATCATTGTATGTGTGTTGAACTAACAGTGTTAAATAGATTGGTCATATCGAAGGGTACATCTAACTGTGGTAACAGTCTGTCCTCGTTTGCCTATGATTAAAGCAATCACTATCACAGAAGCATATGAACTATTAAGTTGATAAAAGACAACTTAAAATGTAGACCCTTTTGAAGGTATGACTGTGCTGCAGGAAAGGACCTTCTTGTAAACTGCTTTTAAATCCAGGAAGTTAATGATTAACCTGCTTGGGACTGTTTTTCCCTTTACCCAGCAGCTGAAAGGAGGAACATCTTTTCTCTCACTCTTGCAGACACCAGTTCTCAAATTCTCCTGCCATATGTGCTGGAAATTTTTTTAATTTTAATTTTACATAATCATCCATTTTCACTAAGGGGAATCTGCCATCTGCCTAACCCTTTGCTATATATCCTACTGTTTCACTTTGAAGGGATTGGCTTAATTTTTTTAGCTGGCATAAGTCCGCATTTGGAGGATTGGAAAGGTTTACTTTAATCACAAGGGGAAATTGTACATATTATTTTGAGTTTTATAGTCCCATGGACTTCAAAACTGGTCTAAGTTTGATGTTTCTGGTACAGACTTTTTTCTATTCACCATGGTTCATGACCGTAATAAATAAACACCTCTATAATACCTACAAAATCATAAGAAATTATGAGCTTTTAACTCTCAGTAAACCGTTCTATGATTCTATGATTCACAGCAGTTAAAAGAGAGAGGTCTAGGTACATTTTGAACTATGTGGGGTTTTTTTTATAAAACTGTGTAAGGAATATTAGCATTTGATATTAACACCTCTACTTTCAATTATTACTGGAACATGAGTATTTTTTAGAGTCATCATTCAGTTTTGTCCCTCAAAGCACTACAACATTGGAAACTCTTTTTTGCCTTATAATGCCATGTCAAAAAAGGTTGAACTTCTGGATGATACGTTAGTGAGTCCTGTGGTCAAATATGCCACAGATTTGTGTACTACGGCTTTCTCTCCGAGTTGTTGACTTAGGAAGCAGATGTCTTCAAAACAAGCCGTCGAAGATAAATGCATTCTTCTGATCATACATTTACTGTCTTTGATGAATCTAAGTGGGAGCTGAAGAGAGTAATTCTACAGATATATTCATCTGTTCCATGGTTGTATGTACAGTCTGGTGAATATATGCTCTGCAAGGGACAGCACAGAGGTAACTTGGAAATGGTTTAAATGCTCCTGGGCTAGCTTTGGAAGTAAGAAAATATATATCTGACTCCCCATGGTTGAAGGTGTCATTCTGGCAGCTGATGTATTTGGATGCTAGAGTTTTCCCCTTTTTATGATTTATTTCTTCTGAACAGGTTTTTTCTTTCACTCTGGAGATAATCTAGTCTGGTCATATTACTTCACTGCAAGTGAAATAGAATACTGGAAGCCCCTGTCTCTGTAAAGAGGACTCAGCTATTAAGTGAGTTAGCAGAAAATGCTTTAAGAACTTCTTAGAATAAAGTAGATTTATTAGAATACAGAGATGAGAAAAGAGTGTGATTAGATGGACAAGTTTTTGCAACCTCTATCTTTTTCATATTCGTTTCATGGAGATTCCAAATAGATGGATGTTGGATGTACTGTTAAATAAGAGATGTCAAGTACAGTATCAGTTTATTTGCTACAATAAAGAGTTCTTTTAGTGCTAGCTAGAGCTCCTTCACTGTATTAATAGGATTCAATAGTTGTCAGTAATCTGATTGTAAAATTCTTTCTAATGGAAACAACCTCTGCTGTGTATATACAATGTTTAACATTGTAAAGAAGTGTACCTTTTTGCTGATCAGTTGTGAGGTCAAAACCAGAGGCTTGTGTGACTTATTTATGAAGTCTGAAAAATTAGTAGAGAAAGACTTTCTCAGGATCATATACAAATTCTAACACAATACAAAACCCAAATACATTTAACTGGGCAACACACCATTTACACAGAAATTAACTTTCTGATTTTTTATTTGAACCATGGAAATGGCAAAATTTTTGTGGAGAGATAGAACTTCTATTTATGTGTTACACCCTTGACCAGATAAGACATCTCCCAGTTAAGTAAGAAATTGTTGGTCCCTAGTGAAGAAATTCTGAGGTTCAGTAAAGTGTTAGGCAAACATAATCTGCAAACTTATTGTGTCTGTGTCTCACATGTACATAGGTATAAAAGTCTCCTAACCTTACAAATACATATTTGTAGACATAGATCTATTTGCCAGGCCCTTGTCCTTGTGTGGAAGGAGGATTGCTTCAGCCATCTTATGCATTGTGAGCAGCTGTATTACTAGGTGGTTCATACCACACAGATTTCCAGAAAAATCCCTCTGTGTATTTCTTTTCCCATAAACATGAATGTCAACTGAGTGAACTAGTGGAAGGTACAGTAACATCTTGATGTGCCAAGGATGGGCTTGGAGTTCCGTACTTTCAGATTTCCAAGCACAGAGGCCCTCATTCCAAATTGCCCATCTGTAAACAACAACAAGTTTTCAGTGGGATCTTCTAACAAAGAAGTGCCTTACTCTTTCTAACACTGTGCTGAGAATTAGAGACTTTCATTTGAAATTTCATGAGCACCTATATACTTTTTAAAATTTGCCCCCAAATCCTTTGGAGTCTAGCTCTACACAGGCTCCCCAGAACACTCGTGACTAGGACTTCCAAGCATAAATTTCACATATATTTATTCATCACTTACTGAGAGAAGATGATCCAGCAGTTCCTTATTCAGCTCAAGATGCTCTCCTGTACAGCCATCCAAAACATAAAATCATCCTGGTATAACCCTTCTGCATTTTTTTCTCCATCTGCTGGTCTGTGGCATTCTTCCCTGACAGATAACAATGCCCTGTTCTCCAGCTGTGCAGGAGATCTTGTGTGTAAGATGTTTTGAGAAAAGCCTTTAGAAATGGGTTGTTTTCTTGTGCAGTGAATCATGTTCTACAATTCTGATCAGTTCGAAGTGAAACACTGGTGGAAGCAGAACTCTGTTAGACTGCTTGGCTCTGAGTAATCACGAAGAGCCAATGGTGCCAGGAATAAATCACATGAAGAGAAATACTTTGAGTACAGGAATGGAGCTGTGAAAACCTCGTTAGAGTTGGAATGCTCCAGAAACCCAGAGGACAACTGAAGAGGGTATAAACAGCACCCAACTTTTGGGCACAGACATAGGATTACAAAACAAGGGATTAATTCCAGTTTAAAAAAAGCTACAAAGCATTAATTTTAATTGACTTTTTGTGTGCCCCTATCTCATGCAAATGGCAGTAAAATATGTTACCATAGCACTACTTAGAAGTAAAAAAAAAAAACCAAAACACCACCACCAGCTTTCTTGTTTACCCGAGCCATGCAAATGTTTTTAGAGACAATTTGGGGCTATTTACTGTGATGTACTTTCTGTTCCATTGCATTTACAAAGGCTTAGACACATATATACAGATGGTAAAATACAGCTCTCCTGTCAACTGTGATCAGTGAGTCACCACCTGAGTTACTGTGGTTTACCTGTCTATACAGACCCTCAGCAAAGGAACCCTAGAGCACAGTGGGAAGGACTCAGAAGGTAACGTAATATTTCATAATGTCTGATTTTAAAGCTCTTCTGCTTAGAATTTCCCAAGTTATTGTAAGTAAACTAATTATTAAATTACTAGCTGGCTGTTGGAGTAGAAAATATGTAAGTTAAACATGTAAGAGTATAAAGAAAGAATGAAAATTGGAAAAACAAACAAACAAACAAACAATAACCAAAAAGTAAACAGTGAAAGAGGAGAGAGTGAAGATCCCAACTTTCCACTTTTAGTCTGACCAAATCCTACATACAGGGAAGGTTTTGTCTGGAAATTGGTACTGTGGAAGGAAAACCAACATCTGCTTTTCTTTAGGCCATTGAACAATGCTACCCATCCATTTCATGCAAAAACGGTAGTTCACTACTCCCTCTGGTTAAGTCCAACCAGAAACTCTAAAACTTCTGGAGTTGTAGTTCAACAAGGTTTGGTTTTCTAAATCAAACCAAACAGAAAATAAGCATTCTGGTCATTTCTGTCGCTAAAGTCCTAACAAGCAGTTCACCTGAAGCCACTTCAGAGCTGGACAAATGAGGAACTGGTAATGATATTTTACCTGAATGGATTTCAAAATATGGAAATATTATTTTTTTGAAAATAAAAAATGACTGCACAACAGTAACATTGGATGGATAATGGGACAGGGGTTCTTTGGCGTTCAGATATTAACATTTAAAAAAGAAAATTGGAATTAAAAGCTAAAATAGTGTACATAAGGCAAGACACAAAAGGTGATAGAAAGATTTTTTAAAGTTTTTCCATTCTGTTTTATGTTTCTGGCTGGTTGCCAAGATTTAAGTAGGACATCTGGATGAAAAGCATAAAAGTTAAAAGTGCCTTGCTTTTTATTCTCTATTTAGAAAAGAGAAAAAAAAAGTTTAAAATAAGAAGACAGCAGTAGAAACGATATTATCTACTGATATCAAGACAGAACCAGGTGTCCTAGGGCTAGGTTCTTTTTACAGTGTATTGAACCAGGAAATATAGGGTAAAGATTTTACATCTAATTGGCTGTGCTTTGCTTATTTCATTTTTTCCCCAGATTTTAAGAAGAAAGGAAATCATATGTACATGTATTTTGCTGAAGACTTTAAAAAGAAAATTAAAATGTACTTAAAATGGAAAAAGTGTCAGTCTCCTGCAGATGCTTCCTTCAGATGCTTCCTTCAGCTAGATAAAATAAGGGAATGTTAAATACTTACAAAAGGATTTTTTGTCTTAAGGCGATTAATAGTTACTCAATAGCTTATACTTTAAAATTTTCTGCAAAATTAAAACAACGTTGTGTTTTAAGAAAAGAAGAACTAGAGATCAACTGTCAGCAGACATATCCACAATTTTGGGTTTTGGAAAGCACAATAGCTCAGCCACTAACCACACCCAGATACTAACCACATACCTGGAAATAGACACAGAAGCCTCATAAAACATGCTAAATGCCAACTGAAAAATAGCATAGTAGAGACCAGAGACAGTAGAAACTCTCTGTTTTTATAATATTCAATACTGGAGGGCTAGAGGATTCAAATCCTCAGCTGTGGTTCTTAGCCAGGCTGAGAAAACTTTTCGTCACACCATGGGTTGCATTCCAGGAAAATGATTAAAAGCTAAGGGAGAAGGTTTTGTTTCAGCAATAAGGACAACGTTCAGATGAGTTTCCAACTATGCAGAAAGGTAGGACATGGGACACGACTGTCCCACAGGAAACACTCAAACAATATTGTCTACATAAACCCTATTTGTGTTCTACAACTACTTTAGCATAAACCCTTAGATACTCAACATTT
Source organism: Cariama cristata (assembly GCF_000690535.1). NCBI lineage: Eukaryota > Metazoa > Chordata > Aves > Cariamiformes > Cariamidae > Cariama > Cariama cristata. Next base: position 20,675 of record NW_009595862.1, read on the forward strand.
GCTTCTTTCACATAAAAGTTATCACTCATCAGTATTGCTCATGGAGTGGGAAAGTGGCATTGCTCCAATTACTGTAGTTGATCATAGTGACCACTGATGATAGAAAAATATGCCAACTTTTTGAAAGTAGACTACTTAAGCAACAGTTTCTGATAGGATGACAGACATGGATTTACAACTTATAAACCTCCAAATTAAGAATGGCGAGCATCCTGTGCTGCTTCCAGTCTTGAACTCTACAACTATCATAGGCAGAGGAATTGTAAGTGTGCACCCAACAAACAAGTTCTGATACTTCCATTCTTTGTAATGCAAATTTCAGCTTATTGCTGCCATACATACATTCTTAGTTCTATTAAAAGCAGGACACATGCCAGACTGTAGTTCAGAACTGCCAAGGAGCCATAAGAGTGATTTAGGACTAGGAATTTCCATCAGGGCTATGATCTCCGTCTTGTCTTGAAATTAAAGAGCTATATGCACAATAAAACGAGAAAAAAAAAAATACAACCTGCAGATAGTGAATACAGAACTCCGTCATTTCATAAAACAATATCTGCAGCTCCTTCAAGAAAAATATACTGCAGATAGCCTACATTTCAGTCTATGTATGAGTATCTAAAGAACACAGAGGTCACAGGAAAAGGCAAATATACACCAGTCAGGATCACAGGGAATGGTGTGGTGAAGCACATTGGTTACTTCAATTATCTGTGCTCCTTGATCAATAAGGAGTGTGTGCACTTGAGATGTCTCTGCAGGAGGCTGATAATGTTTCAGTCAGTGAGATATCAATGGTAAAGAGGAGACTAGATTAGAACATTTAAACTACAACACTTGAGTTTGGTGAGGATTTCTTTCACTGTCTATGCTAAACCATGAAGGTGATGTTTTAGATCGCAGTACTGGAAGAGCATTAAACATCCATTGCATTATCTGCCTAGTGACAGGCAAAACGGGACCTTTTGCAGAGATCTAGCAGAGAACGCAGGCTCTTCATTCAACTTTCAAATGAAGAAACAGGTGCAGCCTAGAAGACGTTATTCCTTGGAAGCTGTGTCCTTGACAGCTTATGTACTAGTAGCTATCATTTAAATACCTACAGTCAAGGACTAGCAGGCATAGAGAAGAAAATGTTGATACAACTTTTCATGCTTCTAGCGAGTCTGAAAAAATTTTGCTTTATGTCCTCCCAGGTGTGCAGTAGCATCCACAATGCAGATAATGCTGACAGTACAAGTACTTGGTACTGTATGTTCATTTTTGCCTCGCTGGGAATCTCATAATTCTGTGCTGAAACGGCTGTGGTTTATTTTTGTTGTTGCTGGTTAGTTGCTTGGGTTTTTGTCTGGGTCTTTTAGGGGGGCTTGGGTTGTTGGGTTTAGTGTTTGAGAGGGGTTTTTTTGGTGGCTTTCCACCGTTGTAAAGAAGAGTGCCTTTAAGAGTTGGTTACAGAGGGACCCAACTTAGTTTTGTGAGTTTCTTTCTTGGGTGCCCATCTTAGTAAGTGTACACGCACCTAATGAATATTGTACCAACAGATCTTCCGGCTCAATAAAGCAAACTAATGCTTGAGGAAACTGTCATTTAAGTGCCTTTGAGGCAGATGTTTTTCTGGTGGTTCTTCTCTGGATACCTTTCTCTCACATTTCTAGATTGAGAAGTTATAGAGAGGCAGTGGCATTTCTGAGTTCTTCATGGCTGTAGACTAAATGGTTTTAGGTACAAGAGTCCCTTTCTGTTAATTTCCTGGGTTGCACCCCAGATCCTATCAGTTGAGAGAGGCTTTAAAATCCCTTAGTAGTTTACTGTGTGTGACCTACAGGATCTGATTTTCCCCAGTGTTATACAATATCACAGCAACTTTGTATTAGCTGCACTAATTCAAAACTCCAATTGATTCCTTAAAAAAGGTATTTTTCCTCTTTTGTGTATAACTTCTAATTTCAATGCTTCTAAACACTGTCAGTGTTAGACAACGCACTTCAATAGCTAGGAATAGTGTTTTCCTAAGCCATACTGTAAAACCTTTGCTTTGTTTTGGCATGTAGTGTCAGTTTCTTTTATACCTTTCTATGGAGAAATTTTGGTTCCACAGATAAAGAAAGCTAGATGGAGTTACAGAGAAATTTGGTGGATGTTTTGTTTGCAGTTCATTTTTGTTTGGGCTCCTCTATTACCTAGAGACAAGTGATGGAGGTCAAAATATTTCGGGTTGTCTGGAGACAAAAATTTCATTTAGTCTAGATACAAGTTCAGTTAGAAACAAATCTCAAATAAGGGAGAAATGAGGTTTCAAACTCCATAAAGGTTTTGAATTTCCTCACTGGCTTGTGTTTAAGAAATTTGGTATAAATCTATCCCACATTTCGACTGAAGACTATGATTTGAATATATATATATATATGTGGCTGTCAGTATTGCAGTATCTGAGAAACAAGACAGAGCATCTGGTTTCTGTGATTTGTTTAGTCAGTCTATTCAATGAGTATGAGAACTTTTTTTCTGCAAATGGTCATTTCTGCAAGTGATGGTAAAATTGCAGTAAAATATGGTCTGGAGACTTCTAATCTTTATTCATCTCATTGCAGAAGTAATCTGTTGGAGACCTTCCCCAGAAGTAGAAGCGGGTTCAGGTAATAGTTCCTTCCAGTATTTCAGAACTGATTGATTTTATAAAATAGCTACATGTCCTTAATCTTTCAACTGCCACAGGGTACTACTACAAGGAGAACTGAAAATTGTTGCCCACATTGCTCAATTTGCCAGTGGTGACTAAAGCTGCATCACCAATTGGAAAAGTTTTAAACTACATTTTCCACTGGTCTTACAAAACTGTCAGCTACACAAAAATGCTTCTTTTTCACAACAGCTGTTAATACAAATAGATGGAACAAAATCCTACAAACAAGACTGCACAAGCTTCACTATCTTTGAATTTGACAATTTCTTTTTGTTGACCATTTTCTACACACCCTTTCTTGCATACAGAGGAGGTAGCTACTAATATTCAATCTGAATAAAAACAGATTAGGGTTTGAAGAAATTAAGATTAAATGATTGGTATGGATGTATTTTTAGAATTAAAAGGAATACAAAATTCCATCTTGAAGAATTCCTTGTTTTTCAGTAATCTTTCTCCCAGACTCTGTTGCACACAGCTTTTTTCAAGGTAAGAAAGTCTGAATAGCAGTCTCTTTCAGTCTTTGGAAGCTCACAGAGATATTCCTAGATGGTATTTCAAGTGCTTTAGCACTATTATCACACTGTGTTCTGTGGGAAATGTTGTTGTAAACATAATGAGCCTGAGGCAACTGACGCAACTAGTACACTGGTGTAAACTCTAAAAGATTTCATTGCTTTAATTTCAAATAATTTTTGAGGACAGATTGGAAATCTTTTGATACACCTTCCTCTGTTGGGCTTGCAAAATTAACACTTTAATTCTGACCAGGTAAAACAATAAAACTAAACCAAGACTACAGACTTGAGTTGTATGGTTCAAGGACATTTCCTGGTTATTAGAAGGCATATTATAAGTGAGTCTAAAACCCCAGCCATGACAACAGTAAATAAGATGAAAAAAACATGATATGCCTGCATAGAAAACTGGAAAAGGTAGAGGAAATAAACACATTTGCAAAGAGAGAAATGAGTTTTGGGCAGAGTTATAAGGAAGAAAGTGGTCTCAGTGCAGGCAGCACAGATGTGAAGTTATATACCTGATAAGTTTCTTACTAGCGCAGACTTCCAGAGCAACGGCTATACCTTACAGGACATCCCCTGAACACCAAAAAAAAAAAAAAAAAAGAGTGATAAGTTAGGAAGAGGACTCTGAATGGAGACTCAGGAGCAGATCAACTTTTTGCATGAAGAGAGGGATGAGGAATTAGAAAACAAGACTGTTATGGCTCACAGCCAGACCACAAAAGCCTTGGGACCTAAAGGCGACTCTAGTTGATGGGCACTCAGTAGTAAGAGACCACAAGCGTCTCTTTTAGACTTATCCAAGTCCAGTTAAGAGGCAATTAGGTTAATTAATTAGGTTAATTAATTACCTTTTGCTGGCAAGATTTTCAGCACAATAAGAAATTGCTGAAGTTAATTCAGAGCAGTGATGTAATTTTCCAAGTTCTACGAAATCTTAAGGCCCCCCCTCAATTAATTTTATAGGTGGACTGTAGTGCCTCATGCCTACCCTGATCCCTCTCACTACCTCTAAAACACAAACATGCATCTCTAAGTATAATATTTTCAGTTCCTTCCCTTACTCTTCTTCTTCCACCAGGTCTTTAAGGCCATACATAGAAAAAAGTCCTATCCTAAATATATGTATTTAAATAGAATTCTACAATAATGTATGAATTAAGTCAGGTTTAGACATAAGTTTACTTAAATATTTTACCCTTGAAGAGTACATGAAATACTGTATTCTGTCAGCTTGATCAGGAATACTTACCAGGAGTAGGGGGAAGAATTGACAGGTCTCTACTTAACACCATTAGCACTGTACAAAATAATTTTTGTGTTTCTGAGTAACACAACAATGTCAGCAGTATGCTTTCTCTCCCCTGCACACCTTTGTTACTATTCAATATGGAAACTGAGTACACCTCATTCTCAACTGTAGTAGGAGACTTCTGGGCACACACAGGCGGAAACTGCAAATTTTCAGGCTATGCAGACTAGCACATTCAGAACGAAGAAAGCTGAAGAGAAGTACAAGCTGCCTCTTTGAACTTTAGCGAATGTTAAGCACTTATATCCTGCTTGGATCTTGTCCTTGACCATTGGAGGGAACTCCTTTCTACCTTCCCAATATTCGTCTGATTTTGCCAGTCTAACAAGTCTCTTTATCTTCTATTACCAGTACAGAGCCCAGCTTGCATACAAAGTCATGCCTAAAACATCAGTTGCAATATAAGGCTTTTTTTTTTTTTTTTAATGACAGAAGCATTCCTCTTCCTCCACTGATCCTTCCTAAGGTGTATTAGTCAGAGAATATCATAGCAGAGAATAAGCTCTGTCCTGCAGTAGCTGTCATTTCAGGCAGTTTGACAGTTTGTAGGTTTGCTTGGTTTCTTTGATCAAATCAACCTGGTATGCAGTGTCAAACATTTGGGTCACATAATTTGCAATGTGTAAGTTTGATAGATCTGCAAGATGTGTGTTAGACAGGCTTTGTAACACAGCTATATAACAGTGTGTAATTTTATTTTTAGATACATGATAAGTCTCACAAAATATTTCATACCTCTTGTCAGTCTATACATGCTTCTTCAGAAATACTAGACTAAATTTCCAATGCTGTCTTCTGAAGAAGTCTCATAATTGTACCAACACCTTCCAACTTTGCATTTATTCAGTTACCTAAAAACTGTATGTAGATCACTAACTGTGAAAATATTATTTTATATATTTTATATAGTTTTATAGAAATATAGTTTATAGATAGCTATAAACTATATGTAAATATTAATCTGCTTCAAATTTGTTCCAGTTCCATGAGAGGAAGAATATGAGAAAAAGAAGTTCCTAATTTCTATAGTTTAGTTAATTTCCTGTCCTCATATATATACATACTTATTGATGTATGTGTGTGTGTACATATATATATATTTATACACACGCTCTCTAAGGAATTCTACTTTATTTTAAGTGGGTTACTAGTCTGGGCTTTTGCTCTGGACTCTTTTCCCTCATTTCTTGGGCTTGTAGGAGTGTATCTGAATGGCAGATCAAAGATCTGAAAGCTATTGTTTTCCATTAATGCTTTTCAAAATTCATCTTTGTGGGTTTTTTTGTACAGATAATCTTGCCAGAAACAGTCTCTGTAGAAGTCTACACGATTCATATTCTAAAATACTTGTTTCTCATGCAATACAGACTGAACCCAATGCTTCCTTCCCTGCAAAAACCAGAAAATAATTTCAAGTTTTGGATCTATTTTTCCCAAATTCTTCCTAGTCTCTGCATTTTTAACCTAATGGCCCTCAATGTCTTCTGGAAAGCGCATATTACAAAAACTAACAGCAGTATTCTACAAAGTACGATATCCTCCCTTCACTTATCCTTATAAAACATCTCAAGATTTATTTTAGAATTTAGGATTTGGAAACTTGTATTTGAAAAGCTAGAGAGTTGGAACCTGCATAAAAATCACCCTTTTGCTCCTATTGCCTTTTTTGTATCATGGAAACAGAACAGTGTTATGAAGTGTTTATAAGGGACTAATTTCTCAAATATTATGAATATGAACTCATTTTATGTGAATATTAAGACCTATAAGAACAGCATGATTCGTCCTGTTGTTTTCTAGTTCTTGGAGAGCTATATGTTCTAGGAGCTGAATGCCTAACTCCTTCCCGAGACAGTCATGCAGGGGTAGCAGAAGCTCTGTAAGACTCGCTGGTTCATGTAAATCAGTGATCAATACCAGATTCCCACATAAAATGGAGAAAAGAACCAGAAACAGATTTAATTTTTTTTCTGCTTTCTTTCTCTAATTCTGTATTTCAAACTCCTGCTCTGGAAGAATTTAAGTTAATACACCAAGAATCCTGAAGGAACACAGGTTGTTAGTTCTTTATGTGTTTTCTCTATTTTGTCAGTAGATATCTTTAGCTATTTTAAAGACAGAATATTCTGGCCCTTGAAAGTGAAGTTAACTGTCCAAAGTCACTTGTCTAGTTTAGGGCAAAGCTGGGAAGATGAAGCTGAATCTAATTTATTACAAGCTAAATTTGCCGCCTGTTTTATTATTCATCCATTAACATAAAATATTAATTCTAATATATACTGAGAATAAAATAAAACATTGCATAACATAACAATTTAGTTAATAAATTCCTTGTTTTTGAAGGTCTCTGTAAGAACAGCCCTCTACCCCTCACTCTAATAAGCTACATTCATTTTCAGTGAGACAATTGTCAGAGCGCTTTGACATATCAGTTGTGTGGAGATAACTGGGTAAAATAATATGAAAAGTTTGACACAGTGTGAATTGATTTTTCTTCTTAACATTTCAAGACCAGCAAAGATAAAAGGTGACCTCATAAAAAAAGTTTGAGACAAAAATGGGGAAAAAACAAGTTAGTATTTTGTTGAAATTGGAAGCATGAGAAAAAGAGATGCTTGTGTAATTCTGTGCACTACAATAGCAAATTTCTGTTGTGGTTTTATGCTGCTGCAGTGCCCTCTGTCTTTTAATGTCACTGTATATGCTTAATTATCCCATAAGATATAGCGGGTTTGTTTCTTCAAAATCAGGACAGCTTTGGTTGATATTTCTGTTCATTGGGGTATACTCTTTACTAAAAATAATTTATTAGTTCTTCCCATAAATTAGGATTTATTTCACATCTTCTTATATAAATGCATGAGTTGTTTAAGCCATTTTTTACATTGGCCTGTTGGTTAACTTCTAATATTTATACTATCATAGCCTAAATGTATTAATTTCAGCAACTGAGAAAAACCGTACGGACTGAAAAAGAAATTTCTTTCATAACGTTAAATTAAAAACTACCAGGTGCTTTATTAATATAGTTAAAGGATCACTTCATCTGAAAACTGCAATAATGTTCAGAGGTGTTATTACACTAATTATCACTTAGTAACTAATAATGTTACCATTAAATCCAGAAATATTTACGTTGTTCAATATACTTCAGAGAAATACCTAGCCCACTGGCCCACATCAGAAACAGTATTTTGAGGATTTGGAATTCTGGTCTCAGACATTCCATGTGTATGAGCTTGGCGATATAATTATTGAAGATACAGAGTAATGGGATAGATAAATTACTTGAGGCAAGAACCTGTTTTCAATAGAGAAAAGGGTCCCCCTTCTATATGTGGAAAGGAAAAAATTAGAAAAGACATACTGGAAACACCTTAAAAAGGCAATATTCTAAAAGTAGCTTTGCATACTGCTTTTCCATAAACTCTGAACTTTGAATTCTCTTAGAAAAACATACGATCCACTTTGACTTGAGAAGACCTTGTTAGTGTGTCAAAATGCTGTACGCTGCTTTGTGTAAGCCCTGTACTTCCGTGTGTAACACATACAGGTGATACATACCACATGACATCAGTTATTATTCTCCTTTTTTATGGGAATTCATTCCTTTTTCCCCACACCCTTTTCCTCAGTATTACAGCATCACCCAAGAGAGCTCTAAATGATGCATAGCTAGAACAAAGGGAAGGAAATCTAGGGCACTGCCATGAGACTAGACAGCCTTAGTTTCTGGTGTAGCATGTAACAATGCAGAGTATTAAACATTTACACATCTGTTTGTTGTCAGAACTGCTTATCTTGTACTTTTTTAATAATAACTCCTTTGATTTTACTGTAGCATGCAATCTGCTCTTAGCAGGAAAGAGACACAGAAGAAATATTTTCAGCCCCAGATAATCTTTTTCCCACAGAGAAATAATGTATATGCATTAAAAACAAGGAAAGGAAAACCACAAAACAACAGTGAAAAAAATGTAGATACTGCAGATATATTTCTCTTCCTTCTCATTCTCCAAAATCTGATTATATAGGATTGTTTGCAACAATTGCACAGACAGAAGAAAATAGCATAAAATTTGAGACGTACTATAGTTAAGCTTAAATTATTACTTACAGAACGTCCTTTGTTTCCCGAAGCGTCTATTTTTAGCACCGTTAAAGAATGCTCATTGTATAACATGCCAAACAACAGGAAAATGTTTCTCTAGCAGTGCTGTTCATGAATTTTTTCCATATGTCTTCAAAAAATAAAGTGACAAGTGAAAATTTGAAAACTACTGTTGTAAACATTCAATGTACCAAAATGCCTGGTGACAAGTATTGTCCCAGCAGAACTAACAAGCTAAATAAAGCTGCTCTAGGTCAGTTATTTGGCTGGCAAATCTCCTCTAGGATGACAGAGGAAGTGGCAATGGTGATTTAGTACTTGGTTTTCTTCTCTGTGTGATAGTAATGAACTAATGGTATCACACATCACAGTGAGGTGCTGTGCTGAGACAGGCAGTTAGTTATCCTGGAATAGTTAGTAACTGGAATTTGCCTGCTGGGAGGTCCAGGATGCTTTTGTATCAAATATGGATGCTACCCAGGATAGACTTTGTCCAGTCGATTGCAAATAATTGTACACAACCTATTCAGATTCCTCTGTTGTTTCAGTCAGAGTTGATGCTGTTTTTAATCTAAATTCTTACTTCATACAGCTGTGAATTCTTTCGTCCTTGTAATGCCTTGTTCAGGAGTCAACATGATGACGTACACAGCGAGAAGTGATCAATATATACAAGACAGGCACACACTTGTGAAAGTCTTATTCCCTCAGTAGATTTCGGTGATGTAGGGAGCCCTGTGTGCAACACCACTCCTAGACTGAGGCCCACTGGCTTCTGTTGACCTCCTCCTACATGATGGGAAGGAAATGCATACCACAAATGGACAGCACTCACAAAGATGCTTCAGCAACAGATACATGCAGATCTTACCCTGTAGCTCATAGTCTGGGCACAAGGTTTGCTCCCTTTCCAGTGCTCTACAATACAAGTATTAAACTGTGTCTTGGAATTAAAAGTTGTGTTACTGTAAAATGAACTCTCTCCTGGATGTACTCTAAAGATTCTCACTAATTCCAACATCTCCAGGTATATTATAGAGCAAAACTGACCAATACAACAAGAATGTTTTCCAGATCCACCATAGCTTAGGGAAATTGATTTAAGTCCATTCATTCAATTCAAGCTATTAGTCTCAAATCCAGGGAAGGAAAACAAAATCAATACAACCATTTGATAAGCTGACAGTGCTTGCACCTAAATTCAGGGATATTAGAGTACACAGCCAGCATTTATTGATAAATGTGGAAAGATCATTAATATGATGTAGTTCCATCATCTCTACCAGGATTTTAATATTTTCAAGAGGTCTATAAAATTTTATTTCCTTTTGCCTGTAAAAAAATACCAAGTCAAAAGGGTCATGCTGAATAGTCCATTTTAGGAATTGAAGTTATACCTAAAATATTCTCCTGTACCCAAGTTGTCCTTCTGGTCAGTGTCTCCAGAAAAAAAAAAAAAACAAACTTTGAACAAATATATGGCAAGTTGTCTTATGTGGTTATGAAGCATGTATGATGTCATGGTACTGACACCAGTCCTACTCAAAGTAGAAAACTGTGATTGACACACTTTGGGTTAAAATGTGTATGAATTTTATTTGAAAAGAACAACAAAAAATTCCTTTTAAGAAAGAGTCAAAATTTCACAGATGTATCAAAATCTCCTGAACCCAGGATCCTTTAAAAAAAAAGGTATTTTGGCTGCTATTGCCGAACAAGATATGTTGATCAGCTGTAACCAAAAAAAATCACAATTCCATTGAAATTAAAAAAAAGTTGTTTGTTTAAAAAATAAGTTTGCCTACAGCAAAGCTTGCTGTAATATCCATTTAACAAGACCACTGCAACTTCAATGGCTTTAGTTGAGTTATTCCTGGTCATTCAGCTGCAATAACTGAGAAGGAGGATAAGTATATGTGGTAAAAAAGAAATCTTCAATATTTTCTCACAATGTGTGTCACTATATTGCTTTAAAGTAAGGCCAAACACTCTTTTTTCTTTTTTCCCCCCAGAAAAGGATTTTCTAGTTGAGGACACCCCCTTCCCCTTCACTTTACATGAATGCAAAAGAACGTTTCTTACTATAGTCAAAATGAAAATTCAATTTACTTGAAGGACATACTAGACTTTCTTCTCTTAAATTACATGGGTATGCTTTTTTAATTATAAATACCTTCCAGAAGTGAGTGTTGAAGCCCGCTCTCAAGAAAAGTCCATCGCTAACCCTCTGGTTTCCCGTGCTGCTTAAAGCAGAGAAAGAGCATTTTTTACTCAGACTAGGTGAACTTTCAAATATCTGCATTTAAATACAGTGTCTTTAGAACTGTTTATGCAACAAAGCTTAGGGCTACTGTCTTCCTTGAGTGCCAGGAATTAGAGGCACTTTATTTTATATAATTCATTTGTGCTGATGCTCTTGGATATGAGGCAAGCAAGGTAAAAATTAAACTGCGCAGGAAGGAAGGCTGAGAAGCATAGAAATAAAAAGTCAAAATGAGTTACCTGAAAGGCTAATCAAAGGTCTCCAAGTGTAACTAGCTGTTCAAAATCTTATCGTTAAAACTAAAAAAAAAGAAAAAAAAAAAAAGTCTTAGAAAACCTGAACAGATGAGTTAAAGGAAAAGCTGTTTTACATAATGCCACATGCTTCCACCTTGATGAATCTGTTAATTTTTCATTATTTGTTACCTTCTTGATCTGAAACATTTCTGGAAAGACAGAACACTGATGTCTCATTTGACTAAGCTAAATTCAGTGAGAGATAACACAGTGGGCAAATCAATAAATGCTTATGTCTTCATTAAATTATGTGAATATAATGAAACTAGAAAGTATCCTTAGACATTTAATTTCTCATCAGCAACACAGAATGAAACCTGAACTGAATGAGGTCAATCACTTTGCAGACCATGTCAAGGTGCATAGGGCTCCTAACACTTAACAATCTTGGTATTCACCAGCAGGTAATGACAAGTGGGTATAAAGACTGATTGTACTGGACTAAGAATTGTATGGTGCAAGAGTCAACAAATCAAATACCTAGAAGAAAATGAGTCTTTCATGTCTTTTAAGGAAAGTTTCAGTCATACAGTAGAGAAGATGAATGAAGTAACAGATTTCAGTAGAAAGCATGACACCGTCAAACTGACAAGGAAAGAATGGGATTTTAGTTGCTGATTTATCTTTATCTTTTGTAGTTACATAAGGATGGTGCCATCACCATGCAAGGCCATATGACAACCAGATCTTGCATTCCAACCAGTTTTGGATTTCCCTGTTTCAATCTAAATATTCTGTAAATAAATGTCTTTTGATCTAACAGAAGGGTATTCTGAAGGGTAGGCATTTGGAATAAGGAAACAGATATCAGAGGAATTTCAGTGTTTCTCTGTTATTAAATGTTCCATTTCCACTTTGTCTTCCCAGTGATGTTGCATTTTAAATGTTGTAATTGTTGCTAACTGAAAGAGTAAAAAGCAATGAATTTAAGATACGCTTTCTTTTTTTTTTCATTTTGTCAAAGAAACCTAATTATCCAATCAATTGGAAAAAGTTTTCAGTTTGTCCAACACAAACAAAAGGTGAAATTATTATATAGCTTTATTCTTCATCAATTCAAAGTTTATTCTGACATCAGGCTGTACTCTGAACTTGTTGGGAGTTATGAATTGCACAATGATAAACAAAGATATAAGTTATACATAAGCAGTTATCTTCTACCAGCAATTGACAAGACAGCTCAGTATATGAAAGAAAGACTCAACAAAGTGATGAACAGGGAAGAAAAATGGAGAGAAAACAGCAATAAATGCATGAAGGCATTAATTCCTTTAGTGAAATGAGATGAGATTCACTGCAGTAGTATGTTCCAGCTGGTTTTTGTTGGATTTTTTTTTCCCCCAAAAAGCTTTTCCCATTCCCTCTTCCTACAAATCTCATTGCTGTAGTCCTTGAGGGAAGCATAGTTTGAGTCAAGGTCACAGATTATGAAGACGGAACGGAGAAGAGACAAAGGTGGATGGAACTTTATGAGTCAGTGAGGTCAGAAGCATAGAGGTATAAGCATCTGCAGAGAAGCAAACAGACCTGTGTGGTCAATTACTGCCACACAGGAGCAATTCACCTGGTACCTGAATTTAGACAAGGATTCTTTTTTTCTTCCTCCATAACTGTGATTCCCACATTCTTAATATTAATTACGTAGACAAACTTTTTCTTTGCTTTTAAAGGGTATGGGAATTTCAAGAAGGACTATCTCCTTTTTTTAACTTAGCAAGTTTCAGTTTCTGCACTGCACTGCATTACCTCATTATCTGTTAATGGTCCACATAGATTGTATTCATGCTGATATTTATTGACCCAGCTTTTGATTGCCCTTCCCACATGCCATGTTTTTTTCATTAGTAAGACTAATTTTATTGCATGCTTTGGAATATGCACTTTACTCGGTATAGCAAACTCTCATTTCCACATCATTGTGTTGTTATAAAATATTGATTCTAAAACCATTCCTTTCCTTAGACCCTGCTCACTCCTATCTGTGCCAAAAGTCCTTCATTTTTTTCCTTTATTCAGTTCCTTGTTACATTCTTTTATACAGAAATATAAATATGTAACTGTATATTTTATTCATAAATATAAATATGTAATTATATATGTCATATATATGCTTACATATGAAAACACATACTTTCCTGTAGATTCTGAAGTACTGATTGATTCAATTATGATTTCCTACTTGTTCATGCATTGCATGGTGTGACTCACCAAAAAGAAGGAAGAAGAATAAGCAGCAAAGGCATTTCACCAGAGGTAAATGTAGACAGTTGTAAACTAAAACCACAAAACCCCTTCAGGCATGTAGGGCTATTATTAGTAACTAAAGCACATATAGTCACTAATTACAGGCGTATGGTTCTCTCTGCACTGTACCGGGCAAACTGTGAATTACAGCAGTATATGAAGTCCGAGCAAGTCCAAGACAGCTGTAATCCAGTGGTGTGAGTCTGGTTTTAGGACTATGTGTTCTCATATACATCTCATTGCTTTAGTTGCCCAGTGAAAAAGAAAAAACAGTGTGAATTATTCAAAAAAAAAGCTGACAGAGCACTCTTGCCTTCTTGTTCACTATTTGTCTGTTACCTCTGTAGCATTTTTCATTATGTAACTTCAGAAAGCCCCAAAATAGTCCCGTGGAGTCCTAGGAAGAAGTTCTACAGTACTTTCATCAGTTTTATTTTACAGATATGTATAGAAGTATGACCGAGAAGACTAATGATTTTAGCAAGCCAGATCCCAAGACAGTTCTGTCAGAATGGGCCGTGGGCCAGACTCTGACTGGCACTGCTACCGGAAAAGAGAAAAAGATCATAATGGTATTCTCTTCCTACACAGTTCCTCCCGCAAAGATCAGACAAAATTGCAGATCCTGTATCAGGCAAGATCTGGAGCAAGAACTGAGTTCTGGATTTTAATTTGGTGACAACAGAACAACTTGCTGACTTGGACTGGATTCTTTCTTAGCTTCTGCATTGACCCATAGTGTGGTCTTGGTTAAATGACTCGTATCTTGGTATTCTTCATCCCTCATACCTTCTATGGGAAGGTATTTTGAGAAGGAAACAAATCCAAGGCATTATCTGTCCACTTTCTACTTTTTCCATTTAGGTTGCAAATTCATATGGAGAATGTCTTGCTATGCATGTATCTACAACGTTCACTCCAACAGGACGTTGGTCCCCTTGACAGCCCTTAGAAAACGCCATGATGCCATTAGTAGTCATATGCTCCCCACCTAAGTGACTTCTTGTGTTGCCCTCTGCAGTCCTCCAGTCAGGATTCTCACCTGTCTACCCAACAGCCTTGAGAATGGAGCATTTTTTTATTTCACTGCAGGAGGGATGTAATCTTCAAGGAAAAGAGACTAAGGAAAATTGCTGAAATATACTAGTGTTGACTTTAAAATGCCATAACTTTTATTTGTTTTTGTTTTTGGTTTTTTTTTTTTTTTTTGAGGAGTAGGGTCTGAAGGTTAGGGTTGTTGGTTGGTGCTTTTAAAATTTTTTTTCCTTTATTAGTGAAAATGTACTTCGCAACTGAAAGAAAAGTCTCTTAACTTCCCTGCTCAGAGCAAAATGAAAGATAGAACCACAGAACTGTTATTCTGTTTCCATTATGAAAATATCTGGCACAGAAACAGTGATGCAGGATATACAGATGGAAGATGCAGTGACTCATTCACCTAGCATCCTCTGTCACTGGGAGCTAGAAAGCCTGACTGTAACAAATAGCTTATTTAAGGGAAAGAAGGCAGAGAACAAACTTATATTCAGCTTAATGCAGATCCTAGAGAGAAATCCAGGGAAGACTATGAGTTAATGACAGATGAAGATGCTCACAATCCCATTACGGAATGAGAGAAAATTCTGTGAGTGCATTTTTTCTGGGAGCAGACGGAGTAATAACAAAACCAGAGATACAATTACTCAGGTGTGCAGTTTGCAAAGATAAAGATTGTTCTTCGAACCTAAGCAAAAAAAAAAAAAGCAACAAAAAAAAACCCTCAAAAAAACCCCCAAACCAAACCAAACCAAAGCAAAACAAAACAAAACAAGAATAAAGTCTATAAAGTAGTCGGGAAATTTCCACTATTTTTTATTTCAATTTCCTCCCTGCCCTCTCTTAATTTTCTGGTTTTGTTTTGGGTTTTGTTTTTTGGGGGGGGTGGTTTTTGGGTTTTAGTTGTGTTTTTTTTTAATCTGTTTTTTAATCCGTTTTATCTTTTAATTGTTAAAACTTGTAGCTAGATCCAAAACTTTTATCCTGATCTTCAGTGCTACCACCAGACAAGAGCTGACTGCAGGCTTCTAGAACATGTTTCTAGGACAATGAAAAGACAAACTGGATTAGGAGGACATCTGTGACTTTCAGGAAACTTTTGGTCACTTCTTTTTTTTTAAAAAAAAATAATGAATTGTTTTCCAAACATTTTGGTTTGACCTGCTGGAACAGTAGTATTATAGAATTTGAAGGAGAGATCAATTTTCTGTAGTGACTTCGCTGAGAAAGAGATTGTGACCAAGACATCTACAGATTTTTTTCTTCTTTTCTTCTTGTAACATGTTGGAAAAATGTAACTCCTGAAGCAGATAAAGATCAGCACCTGTATCTCTCTTCGCTCTCTCAAACATAAATATCTCTTCTCTTGATGTACTATTCCTAACATTTTTAAGTACATGGAGTTTAACCTCTTTTATATACATTGTCCTCCTCCCCAGCCTTGTGGGATAGAAACTTTTCAGTGTAAAGTCACTTCACTCACAGAAGATAGAATATAATTCATTTATAATTACAATAAATAAAACTGTAGAAACCTGAGCTGCCTTGTTAAATCAGTATTTCTTGAAGATTGCACTAGGTCTATCCATGCAGATAGATTAACAGTTTTTCAAATATTTACTAAAGCATTCTTCTGTCTTGATATTACCATGAGATCATTACTGCATCTTTAAATACCACCATTTGCAATGTAAGGTAGGAAAGGATCTTGCCTTAATAATATCTTTTAAGTTCTTGATTTGGCTCTATATAATCTGATTTTTACACATAGTGCACAAATTATAGGCACTTCATCAATGTCTCATTATTTTTCTCTTAACAATGCACTGGTAGTGATTAATTTCTGAAGACCAGTAAACAAAAATCTAGCCTTGAAAGTGTTTAAAGATTAGTTGTAAAATATGTGCATGCACACATTAACTACATACTGTTATTATAAAGTCAAACACTGTTTCAAAAAGGAACATTCAGGTGGAAGGAAGCATGCCACAATAGCACAAACTGTGCAATACAACACTGTTCCTTAGAGATTTTCATTGACACCAAGCATACATGAATATGACCTGTAGAGATGAAAGCATCTTCTTTGTAGTGACATTGGGAGGTAACTATCAGAATAAATTGATTCTCAATGAATTTGATGCAACTCTGCAAGCCTGTAGCATGAATTTCACATATGTTTTTGAACCTGTGTTCCACTGAAGGAAATATATTATCCTAAGTAACTTTAGTGACACTTATTCTTGTAAAAGACAGCCCTAAAAAGACATGACTTGTAAGGCTTTATGTACCTCTTGATTCCCACTCTGAGTTGAATGTTTTAAAGTATGGTACTGTCAATCTCAGTAGTAACAGTAGTACCTGATTAAATGTTATGATCAATGTAATGAAAATATTTGTTTTAAAAATCTGTTAAATAGCTTCTTTAGTATTTCACATCTAATAAACCAATATTGAACTAAACTTTGTAAGATATAGTGATCATGAACACAGCATCCTATTTGATTTAATAATGTCATGAACAAGCTGCAGTTGAAGGATTCGTACTCTGGCAATGCTGCAGGCAATGGAGCGTCCAACCATTAAGACCCTGAAGAGTGTGAAGATACAAAGACAAAAGAATGCTGAAGACCTTTAAGGAGAAATACTTCTTTTGAATCCCAACGGCAGTATTCTGCACAAGCACAAGTTGTGCAGAGAGAGAGAGTGCAAAGTAGAAAACCACAGCCTACTTCAAAAAGTATACAGCTCTAGCAGCTTCTGTCTTTTGAAAGGGTCACAGAAAACTTGGTCTTTACAAGACCTTGCGTAAGTTGTACATAGGTTTCCTATGCAAAATTAGTAGGATTTAACAACTCATGGATTAAACAAATCTAGCTGAAAGCCAAGCTTCTTTTGATTTCTGTTCCCAGTGATCTATACTGTCACGGACTCTAAAATAAATGAAGAACATATAACAAAAGTTTTGCTTAAATATAAGTCAGTGTTCCAGAAGGTAATGAGTCATACCATAATAAGAAGAATTTCCTCCTGCCCTGCCTTATTCCAAGAATTCTATATCTCATTTTCTGGTTTGCTTGGTTAGACAGTGTTGACATCGAAAATCAAGATGTCAGTTTCCGAAATGTCAGTCTTGTTATTTTTAAAAAATTGCTCTCTGATAATGTTGGGCAGGAGATACTTTCTAGTGATGTATGTGTAAAAATCTGGAATTTGATCTAAAATAAAATAAAAATTGAAAATCACTAAATTACTATTACGTTAGAATGTTTCATTCCAACCTCATTATTGTCATTATTAGTTTCAAAGTGAAATGTGATTATTTTAAAAAAATATTTGAGAAACAGAGAAAAAGAGTGCCCGAACTTGATAATGTGTCACAAATTTCAGGTGATTGTACATAATTTAGAATCTTTTGATGAATCTTGTCATTCAGGCAGATATTCAGCTGGTGGATGGTGTCTTTTAAATATATGTATATCAATCAGTATCAAGAACAAAAAGAAACTGTCACTTTTAGAACAAATTGGGAGAAAACACTTTAATAGGAAGTCTTTGAAGTGTGTGATTAGCTTTTCTGTGAAAAAATCAATTGGAAAAATCACTTTTATCAGGTATCATACACCCACATCCTTCATTTTTTCCACTGTTTTTTGATTTGGAGAGTATCATTGCATTCCAATAATTAGTTATATAAAGTAATGATTAGATTAAGTAACTTCATGATGGAGTCACTACGAATTAATCCTAAACTTCATGCATAAGAGTAAGTTTCAAATTGCATGCATGTGTATTTTGTTCAGAATTGTTAGGGTTGTAAGATCATAGGGAGCATTCGAAGCACTTAGCAACACAGCTGCCTACGCACAATACACCCACTCATATATTCTACAGAAAGGATTTTTTTTGGATCTCCCCCTCCCATCTCACCCTCTTTAATTTGTTCTAAGAAGTAATTAGTTCCAATTAGTCATCATGAGATTTTTTATCATAGTTTAAGTCAAAGACTAAGAAAGTCCAAAACCATGAGGACTGTATAAAAATGAATTATTGAATATTTGTACCAGTTCCAGCATAATAGATTTTAACATTCCAGGCTGAAATACAGCGGTTGGGATTCAGCTTGCTTGGAGAAGTACATACCTTGAACATGAGGCAGGCTATTATTTTTTTCCATTGGGAATGAACTGTTTTCTGTAGTCAAAGATTCAATAAAGAACCCCCTGAGGCTGTCTACGGCATGTTTACAAGGAGGTATAAACTCTATCAGAAAGAAAAATAAATAATCTGGAAGCGTCACAAAATCAGGAGTATTCTCAAAGCGGTAATATTTAGATTGCTGATGATATAAAGGCTGCCTCCTTCATATTGTTCATCCAAATTAGAAGTTAAAAGGTTGACTGCTGTGTCCCTTGTAAGAGATGTGGGGCCAGCCTGCTAACCAATTCTTGTCTTCACTGAAACTGTCCCACAGGCTCTGACTTTCAGCTAATCTTTTTCAAGTTTTCCACAGTTTAACAGGCCTCTTAGAGAACTGGTTTGCAATATTTTGAATTGTGCATCCCTGTATTCGTCCAGAGCAGTCTGGGACCATTATCTTTCTGTCTAATCAGTAGGAATAAATTAATATGCCTAACTTCCCTCAATAACCTTTGGTCATTCAGGAATTACCTTATACTATGAATTCCTGGAAGTCCTTATGCCATAGAAACACCGTCCTAGCAGTTATTATGGAAAGCAGGAAAGTCTCTTCAAATCCTCCAATGACTTTGTGTTAGCTTTGTTGTAGTTTTGCAGGTTCAAACTGCAACCATTTTACCTCAATCTTGTTTCAGCGTCCATCATGAAAAAGTCTGCAAAAGCAACTCAGAGCTCCAAGACAAATATCCTTTCCTTAATAGACTTGATTTGTGTACCCACAAATCTCCCTATTGTTGGAAAACTACATACGTTTCTCGGGAAAAGACAGTAAAATCACTCTGCATGTTCCATCTGCAAACGGTGATCCATCTCACTAGCACGATTGCACAGTAATGTTCAGTCTGCACCCTAATGAGTCCTAGATCAATGGCTGTGACATCCGTGTTTCAATATTGGTGAGTCTGACCCTTTAACTGCTGCTTATTTACACTGTCTTAAGTGATGCAACTGTCATAGGACTGGAAACAATCAATATTTCATTAGTAAAACCTTCAGCTTGTTCTGACTGGTCAGGAAACCCAATGGTTTGTGCATTGAAAATACATTTTTTAAAATGATCTGCATGATTTGGTACCTTGATTTTTGATCTGTTCAACATAAGGTAACTATATCTTCAACAGCTCAGGACCTAATGCATAATCTTCAAGAGTTAAGAGCATTGCAAACTTTACATGAGATCAAGGAGAGGCACAGATCTAAGGAGTCTCATGCTGCAAGAATAAAATGAAAGAGAAATAAACTTTTAAAAAAGCTAAAAAATCTGTGCAGAAAAAAAGTCAAGTAAATTAGCAAGCATTTAAATGCATATCTGCACATTTGTTCAGATATCAACACATGAAACTGAAAGATAAAGATGCAAATCTCAGGAAGTTTCCACTCATAACATACTCATATTTCATCGCTTGCCTGCCTTTCATTCACTATGACAGTTGTATTTTGGTTTTAGTCTTGGAATATTAAAGTCAATGAAGGCAGAACTACTGCTTTTATTTTTAAAATTTCTTTAAAAAGGTACTATCTCCATTACTTTCTTTATGAATTCCCCATTGAAATCTGCTTATTCCTCAGTAGTAATACCAAAAAACATTTTCAGATTTAGAATTCCTAAACATTGTAACTTGGAACAAATGTATCAATGCCAAAATTCCTCAAACTTATAGAAGTTAATTATTCATTCTATATGTTTTATCCAGCAAATCTACCCTTTTGCAGATTACAGAATAATTACATTATCGTGGAAAACTCTTGAATTAATTACCACAGAGAACTTAAACTAAACCAAGAGTTTTTTCCTGTCTAAGCTTTGACTAGAAAACATTTGTTGCAATTATTTGGTACCTGTGCTCTGAGTTTAGAACTACGTACCTCAATTACAAATAATCAAACAAGAAGAAGGTGGCAAATTCTTGAAGTACAATATTCTTGAAATTCTTGAAGAAAAAATATTGTATGTGTGTCTATGGGATGAACTTTAGACAATAAAAATAAATTTCCAGTTTTTTAAAAAAAATTTAGAAGTTAAAAAGAAATTTAAGGCACTGTGAGAGACTGATAGAAACTTAACGATTAACAGGTGACTTGTTGCGAGAAGGTATATGTCCCAAACAGTGATGGAGCAGACAATTTCCATGAAAAGAGGTTTGGCTGGGTATGGGTGAGGAAAGGAGCTCTGTGGAGGCAGGGTGGCCTTATCTTGGGCCCATTGCCCCCCATACAGTAACCAAGAAGTGACCTTCTGCTTCATTACAAGCAAAATATGTATAATGGGTAACACCCATGCATATGCAAATGAAGATTATCAAGAACATGTAAAGTTGCATCATACCAGGAAGTGATATGCACCACCTAAAACACACAACATGTAGAACCCAGGGGCAGAGCCAGAGATAAGGGTATAAAAGAAGAAGAGGAAGAGAGAAGAAGAAAGAAGAAACGTCAATGAGAATAGATGCATTCTTGACGCTCTGCTGTGGTTAGACCGTCACAGGAACCCACACCATTGATCATGCTCTCTCTCTCTCACTCCTCTAGTAACTAAAGCAAGACCCAGCCACACCCGACGTGATAAAGCAATATGCTTTTTCTGTTGCCTAATTAGTTACCAATAAGCCTAGCTATAGAATAAAAGTTTTGTTTGCCCACAGACCTTGAGTCTTTCACCTTAATTCTCACCAAAAGAATCCACAAACCTGAGTTACTCCTTCCTTGTCCTCAGATGGGACGTGACAGGCACCACTAAAATGAATGCATGACTGAAGTAAATAATTAAAAAAATTAAGATAACATTTATAGAAGCTTTTCTATTTGAGTACTTTTTTGATTTGTTTAGTTCATTACTGAGAGAAAATATTTAGCCATCTTTATTCCATTTCTGGGTATAAGACAGTTTGCATTCTTTATTTAAAATTACAAATCCAAACAATCAGATTTCAAAATGTAGTTGAAAGGCATTTGCATCTCCTGGGATGAGGATTCACAATCTTTGAAATAATAGACTAAAAATATATATTTCCAATTCCTCATTCACCTAAGCTCTTAAAATTGAAGTATTTTCTCAGAAAAAAACAAAACAAAACAAAACAAAACAAACCCAAAAGCTAGTGTTCTTCCCCAATCATCAATTTGAAACTTGAGTGAGAAGGTGGGAGGTGTTGTATCTTTCTCTAAATTAAAGAAGCAGTTCTACCTTTGTCAGCTATTAGCAAATAATCACAAATGTTGATCTGTTAAGCATAGAACAGAAGGGAGAAATGGGGCTGTAAGGACTGAATACTCCTAAGGGACCTTTTCTGACAAATATGAGTAATCCAAAACAACAGAATGAATTGATTTTACATGCCAGTAGTTGTAGTACACAGGGTGCAGGAAGGAATGGAAAAACAATCCTGTAGCTAGAAATAGTATAGCAAATGTTAAACAGAAGAAAAACATTTATTCTATGGTGAGAAAAAGATGCACAATTGCACAAAGAACAAAAGTGTTATGTTGAAAATATGGATAAAACAATAAGGCAATCATAGAAGCAATGTTCTAAACCAATTATTCTTAATGAAAAATGTAATAGACTCTTCTCTGAGAAATTAATGAGAAAAACAGTGAAGTTCAACATCTATTAGGTTTAATTGATACTTTATAATTACTGAAAGGGTAGACTATGTGAAGACAAGTAATTCGAAACAGCAGCAATGTATGTCCAACTGTTGTGATTGTATCCTTCTGGAGCAAACAAGCTTACAATAAGAAACTTAAATGAAGGTCCTTTATTAAAAGACAGCCCCTACCTGTGCATGTGTTTTGTGGAAGAAAAGTGTGTTAGAATAGAGCATATTCTTTGGGAAGTGAGGAAGCATTGAGCAATGTAACCTTAATGTTTTGTTTTTCTTTTTATTTTTCAACAAGGAGTAACATCTGAAGGCATGAGGTAGCATGTGTCCCTTTTCTAAACAATGGAAACTATTTTCCTTACCAAGCAATAATTAAATGAGATGATAACTGAAGTAAAATGGATAGCTCTAGCTCCTTATCTTGAAAGATCAACTCTGATATCCAGTAACAAGATCTGCACATGTATCTCCAAGGTTTTCATATACAGCTTAAATGAAGATAAACAATGAAACATATAAGCCGTTTAAGTGAAGTCATGAAGCATATGTAAATATTGTATCAATGTCTAACTTCTAACATTATGACACCCTGTCTTCCAACACCCTGCCCTTGATCAGTTATCAGCAGCATAGTCACACTGTCAACGCTCTCCCTCCTGACACCCAGTCCCCTGACAGACATGGTCAGCAGAGGCAGGGTGCTGCCTACCTTATTAATGTATGTACGAACGATTCTCTCAAATCACCCTGCTGTTGGTGAAGCCAAGAGGTGGCACAACTCCTACCCACATTCAAAATTTTTTTGCATAAATGGCTGTTGCAACCAGATGACCCAGGACGTGAAGTATCTCTGGCAGTCCACCAGAGCCATGGTGTCACTCGCTATCCTGTGTTTGCTATCAGTGATCACTGTATGGGTGCGCTGTTGCTCATCTTTCTTACTGCCTCAACAAAGGTTTGGTTTTTATCATGTTGTCAGACTGCATTACTCTTCAGACCACCTGTTAAGTGTTAGATCTTTCTTGACAAATAATCCTTTAAAAGAAAACATAAGCTTAGTGGGCTTGTTGGTGCACTGGGCTGGATTTCATTACAAACTTCTGTATGAGACTGTTACATTTGAAATTTCTAGATTAATTTGCAAACAGTTTCTCATAATAACCTGAAAGATACTTTACCACAGAGGATGCAGTTTTGGCTAGACTTGTTCACTTATGTCTTCCCCGTTTGTTTTTTCCTGAATGGTCTCCCATGTTCCGCTCGACATGAAGACTTCAATCTGGGGTTGCCTTTTACACAAGGCATGAAATAAGATGAATGTTAGTTTCTTTGCTTTCTTCAACTCTGAGAATAAGAACCAAAGCACCAAACAATCACAAGCTGATCCTAGATAAGCAACCAGATTTACAAGAGCAGTTTGGCTTGATGATGAGCTATGGTGTTGTTATTGCAGGTTTTTTGCTACAGCAAAAAGGAAATGGATATGATTTGCTACATCTTAGCTACTACTTCTCTTTAAAATAACAGAGTTAATGTAA
This sequence comes from Cariama cristata, assembly GCF_000690535.1. NCBI lineage: Eukaryota > Metazoa > Chordata > Aves > Cariamiformes > Cariamidae > Cariama > Cariama cristata. The sequence goes on from NW_009595862.1 coordinate 44,486, forward strand.
AAATTGAAAGGAATGACTCGATTTTTAAAAAACATTATACTATTTTCCATTATTCATTATTATTTCCATTATTTATTTCTTATTTACCAGTTAAGCACTGCAAAGTAATTTTCACGATACTTACATGGAATATAACTATGACTGGAATCAAATAACACTGATAAGTTTAGGAGTTGAATATCATTCTCAAACTTTGTTGGAAATACCTTCAGTTTTAATACTTAAAAAATAAGCCATTTTAGGCATATCTTTTTCACTGAAGTGTGCTCTGTTTGTTGAAAAAATGTCTCCTGCTTTTATTCCAGAAATATGCTGGTGAAGCAAATTCTTGACTGCTCAAAGGACTACCGTAATTTGACTTGTGACTGCAATTGTGTGTTTTGTGGACATTAGAAGACTTCAGGTAAGTCAACTTTAAGTTTAAAATGGAAATATTCATGAAAAGCTATAAAGAGCAGGCATCTGATACACTTACAATTTAGAACTTCATTTTAGTATTATCTACAGTCATATCATATCTATCCTGCCACAGATAACGACACAATACTTAGCCCTGGCAGGAAAAACATTTAAGCATATACGTAACTGTTAGCATATCATGAAGTACTCTTGACATTAAATTATTTTATGTCTACTCAGAGTGCTTGGCTGAACTAGGGTCCAATGAAACAACATAAAAAAAGTCTAAAGTATGTTTTGTTACACATATAGCCTCAATATAGAAGCAAGCATCTGCAACCAAAGATTTGGCCCTTTTCTGTTTCATGTGATTTGTGACTTTAATTGTCACTACTCAGTAATGCTTCTCAGAATAAAAAATTAATTCATGGGGCATGGCAGCTCAAGGGAACAGCCTTCTCCCACATCAGCTTAACTAATTTTTCCCTCCTCATTGCTCTGAAAGGGGTTCTTGCTTCACAGATTGAAATTGAGCTGCTAATACTATGATTAAGATTTTTGAATGATCTTGTAACAGTTTCTGGAATACAGGCAGATCGACGCTCCATCTATTTTTGAACAAGTCTGTACTGTTTTTGATGTATGAATAGTCTTGTAAATAAATTATAAACTAAATAAATTATAAGATTGCCTATCACATAAAGCCAGTGTTTATTCTTTTCCCTCTCTGTGACCTACTTTTTCCATGTATTTTACAAACATATTCTACCATAGTTCCTTTCTCTCTCCTACTCATTTACATTCTATTTGCATGGTAATTTTTTCCTCACACAGACTATTTATTTTAAGATATGTCTCATTTTTCTGTTGAAATATATTTTTAATATCTGGTTTTGTATGATGTCATCAAAGCATATTGAAAAACCATGGCTACTTCAGCCGGATAATTCTAAAGACTTTAATCAGAAAAATAAAGCAGCAGTGCAATATATTATAAAGCCTATAAATACTGAGAGTTGAGAATGCATGCCAATATATCTTGTCAAAACAGTGTAAGACCACTCAATATATATTTAATTACTCATGATTTAATTCTGAAAAAAAGTTTGCAGGTTTTAACCATTAATTCCAAATGTACTTCGAGTCAGAGTGAAACAATACAAAGCCATTGAACATCATATAGTCCAAAAATAAGGCAAATACAGTAAAATACAGAACTAACATAATCATCATCTATATAATACCAATTTAGTTTCTTTGGACTTATTTGTCCTTTACATCAAAGTAACAGAAAACTATACCTTTGTGATACAAACTACAGTAGTATAAAGAATGAGTTATAGTGAAGAAATTCACTCGGGAAGTTACTAGAGTGTAATATAGTCCCTCCAAAATTAAGAAATATTTACATCCCACATGTTACAAACATACAGTATCTGGCAACTCATCCCTGTCAAATCAGTTTGTGCAGTAGAATATAGAAGGAAGACATTGCAGTTTTGTAGGTGGTTTTGAAATAACATTTAGCCAAATTTAACATAATGGTTCAAGAGAATATGATTTGTGTTGCTTCATTTTTCTGTATTTCAGAGGGAGATTATATAACTTTTTAATAAATTCTTGCAAATTAAGGCAGCTTTAGAGAAAATGTTTTCCACAGGAGGGTGCGGGTGTATCCGGTTGCATAAGCTATACATCTGATAACATGTATACTCATTTTAAATAACACTTACTGCTATTAGTCAACTATATACCAAGTCAATTTTCAGAGTCCTAACAAAGTTTTATTGTTCCAACAATTAATTACGTATGAACAACTATATTAATATTTTGATATGAATTTGTCATTCATGAGCTAGTTGCTTTTGAATATGAAATATTAAAATACTTCCAAAAAACCTGGGAGATTTAAAGGAAAAATCTCTTTCAAGAAAAAAGAAAAGTAAAAAAATTTTATAAAAGTATAAGAAGTTTTCACTTTTGCAAACATTTGCTTGAAAAATATTTGAGATCAGGAGTCACTCTAATTCCTCAGGTATCCATGTTTCTACAGAATTTCCAATTTACACTAAGCATAATGGGCCTTAAAATGAAAAAGCTGGATATTTCATCCAGCACTGCTGCTAAAGGACTAAGTCTGAGCCCATCTAGAGCTTATTTTCACTTGGAATGTAAATGTGGCTCTGTTCTCCCTGATTTATCACTAGCCAGTTCTGCATATGGGCAAGATTGTGCTAAATTACTTAAATACATGTATCTTTTATTGTCCTCCTATTGAAATTAACAGGAAATCTTCCTTTCACAGTCAGGGGAATAAGGTCAGATCAAGAGAAAGGGGTACAATTTGATATTTTTTTCAGAATAATCTTCCAACTTCTTACAATAATTTTCATTTTCCATGGCAGGTTTAATAAATGAAATTAAACTTCATTATTTTCATGGATTAACTAAATGGTTTAAAATTAAAATGATCTCTAAAAAGCAAAAGTCCTAAGACATGATGAACACTGTGCCACATCACATGATAAAGAAAAACCTGCTCTAAGTACTGAAGGAGACTTGTGTTTAAAAAACTGAGCTTCCACTGCCGTAGTATCCTTGCTACACGGCTTATTCTGTTCATTATAAAGGCTGTTGCCTGCTAGGTATAAACAACCGTATAAGTTAATTCTTGAATTCTAAATGCTGTTTTAAGATAAAATGTACTGATATATCTGATTGGCTTTGACTTGGTTTAGTCTTCTCATGATCCTTATTTTGCCTACACAAAAGTTCCTTGCTTGTAATTTCTTCATTAGTGAGATTCACAAGTATTTGGCTAGTAGAAAAGTGACCAAGACATAACCCACAATTTTGACAAGAACTGTGAAAACCATCTACTAAATGTGAGTCATCTGCCTACAATGACATGATAGTAACCTGTGGGATATCTGGAAGACAGGGGACATATTGTGAGCAACCCAGACACACTGAATGTGGACTACGTGACCATCTGAACACATGTAGAATCATTTTATGTTAACAATAAGCTGAAGGGTATTTTGAGAATGCGATAAAATGTGGGAAAGCGCAGAGAGAGTTATGTAGGGAGGTAAGCTTGTGGGGCAGGAGATAGATAAGCTTGAGAAGCAAGGCCATGGGAGCAGAATCTAGAGGAGGAGTTGTTGGGGAGAGGTAAGCCGCGTGGACAGTAACGCTTAGCAAATCATGTATAGCCGATGAGCGCGTGGACAATGCATGGCACCAATCATAGACTGAGCTATCGTGTGTTTAGAAAATGCAATCTGTATATTAAGGGCTACTGCTTGCTAATAAAGTTGGCTTCTTCTGATCATATTGGTCGTGCGAAGAGTCCGTGAATTCCGCGTCAGTAACCAGCAGAAAGAACCCAGGAATTTCGGGACAGTAATGACATGCTGCTGCTTTCAGTCCCTAGTTCTTACTATAGTATCTTTCGCACTGTAGATACTTCCTACTTCCATTTTCTGGAATGCTTACTTTTCCTGCTGCTGAAATCTGCTAATGATATTAATTGCAAACACTTGCATAAGCACTCCAGCTTGTCTTTTAACACCAAAAATAATCTACAGCAATATGCAAGGCGACCACAGGCTTCTTCTATATATAGAAAAAGATATGTATATTACTGCAAATGGGGAGATAATTTCTTCTTCTTTTTCACTTCATATTTTTGCTTTAAAATGGTCTCCAGGTATTTCATCAGTGTGTACGCAGGAGGAAAAGGGTGTAAAATGACAGTAGTAATTGCTTTAAGGATCTCATCTGGGAACATTGTCATAGCAGAGAACTCAGCACACACCTGTTTTAACAGCAGGACCTTTCTTTGGTACCCTACCATGTATGTGACTAAATTAGTCATATACCAAGCTTTTTTGCCTGCTCCTTCTCCCTTCTCATTTTAATATATAACAGATTGTTTGCTTTTGTCATTGCCTTCCCTTTGCTTCTGTTTTTGCATCCTGTCTTCCGTTATACTTTTTCAATGTTAATGGACTAACACTGGAAATTGCATACCCACCCAAATGAATTGCCAGTATTGATCTCCATTGAAAAGTTCCTACATAATGTCACCTCAGTGACCACTGTATTCCCACAATAATAACCAACTACATTTCCTCAGGAAACATTTTCATACTTAGCGGCAGTTAGAAGCTTTAAATACAATACTTTACAGATTGTGATACTCTTCTGTGAAGCATTTACAGAACACATATCTGTCTGAAAGACTTTCAAGCTGTGTTCCAGGATCTACAATGTTACAATATACAATCACTACAATCTATAAAGTTTCTCAGTTACCATAACCAGCAGTTTTGATAATCTGTGAATTTGAAACCTTTCTAGTAACCTTTCTAATATTCTAAATTCAAAGTGATACTACTTGCTTTTCTGTATTATATTGAGGCAATAAGAAAATACTACTGAGAAGTCTATCCTTCATGTCACTGTAGAACTAACAGCAGCAAGTATGTTTGATTACAATTACTAAGAGATACTAAGAATGGATATTATTGGATACTGGAGAAGGACTCAGTGACCAGAAGCAAAGGAAAAGACAAGAAAAGGAAATGAGACCCACAGTATAAAATCACTGCCTTAGATATTCCCTGGGTTACAGATGCTCGGCTATAACTAAATAAAAAATACAAGCTGAGGTAAAAAGATTATCACTTTGTGAAGGGGCAGATAGCTTGAGAATCAGAGCAGTGAAAGCTTTTAATTTATTCACAGATGTAGCTCCTGTATAGTGTGTCTGGCTGAAGGAAGAGTCCATTTGTCTCTTAATGAACAGATACTTTAAGACAAGTTGAGTTAACTTAAAGGCTTAAGAGTTGCACAATAGTCAAGAACATAGGACATCAGCAAAATAATCTTCAAGCCCTTTCCCAAAAGGGCTAGCATAATTCCATAACAGCTTTATCCATTGCCAATAGCAATAAAAAAGTAATAAGATCTCACCATCACAAATTCTGAGTTCTTCTCAAGTAACTTATTCCGGTTCAAAACATTGCAGTGCAGCAACCTGCAGTACAGACTGGTGAACTGACATATTGATTCCAGCCCTATGGTCCTATGCAGTGTCAATAAGATTCATAGTTACTAACTGGAGATAATTAAACTATTCACAGCAGTTTCTTCAGAAAATTTCATTTCCTTCTCTCACTTCAAGAGAGATATTTGTCATTTCCTTGTAAGTACTTGTCACATGAAAATAACTTCTGACTGTCTTCCTTTCAGGATGTCTAATTCTGGAGATAACAACATATTTAACCAACTCTTGCCAGTAAATCATGTATGTTTGAGTTTCATACTATGAGTAGCAATATTTAAGGTCAACAAAAGATAAATTCTTACAGTATAAAAATATACAGGTAAGCATTTTTAAAGCCATGGTCATCCTGCCAGTTTGTTTTGCCTGACTCATGGTATATCACCCTTAGAGCCAGAATTCAGACTGAAATACTTAATTATGTGTGTACACTTCGCATAATGAGTCTACAATATTCCCTTTAAGCAAAGATTATTACAAAATTTACACAACTCTTTTGCCAGCCTGGAAATTAAGCAGAATTGATTAATTATTGATACTGTTAAGAAGTCGCATTTTGCTCTAATTCTCTAACTAATGTAAATTTTTGGGAACTCTGCTACTCGACTGATCTTTCTGATTTTAATGATTTTCAGAGTTAACTTCCTCCTTTTAAATTGATTGAAATAGTCATTACTTCGGTAAATGATTATATAAAAAAAGCCTGAAAGTCATCTGAGTGCATTTTTCACACACCCACAAGAAACTTCCTAACAGAAGATGTATGGTTCTGTTTTGCATACAAAACTTTTCCCAGAGTTCTATTGCCAACTTTGTTTAATTATCACTTGGCAGTGATAGATCCCAGCTGTTACATGCCTGCACAAGACATGCATTGAACTGTATATTCAGCATATAAAGACCTTATGGTATTTTTGTCAGACAAATGAACAAGAGAATTTGCAAATATTTTTAAAAAGTAATTTTGTAAGTAATTTTACCAAGAAAAGTGAATTAATTATTCCTGAAGAATCATTTTAATTGCCTCTTCAGGAAAAAAAAATACTAAAATTTTTAATTGAAACCAGATCATGTTAGAACTTGAAGCTGCAAAGAAAACAGACTTCCATGGCAGCGTGATTGGTGTTAGGAGAAAGCTTGCATTGTTACTGCTTGTACTGTATATGTGACTTGCATAAAATGTGTATCTTTCCTCAGCATTATTAATTCAGCATCTTTCACCAATACACTGTGCAAAATGAGTTGAAAATGGTTCTAAGGAGTAGTGAAAAGGTTTTCACTTCCTTCTTCATTAAACAAATTCCCAGAGTTTATTTTGTTACTGAAGACTCCCCAGCTTCTGCCAGCCTCAGGATTTTGTCAACCTGATCTAAATTCAAGTCTTCTGCTTTGCTGTGTATTGTGTGGTTAGTAGACAAGTAGGCTGGATACCTTAGAAACCCATGTTAAGGAGTTCCCCAACGATGCGTATTACATACAGCACTGTTGTTAAGGGGGTATTTATGGGCTTCTAAGTCAATAACTGCATCTAGGCTCCATATGCCAAATATAACCCTGCACCAGCTGGTTGAAAAGCTGTTTCTCTCTCTCTCAGGGAGAGCTCTGGGTAAAATATTCATGACTTGAAAGAAGGCCTTGGAAATTACTGCTTTTATAAATGGAAAGAAAAATTAATTCTATGCTTAAAGGATAAAAGAAGTCCTGTAACTTTATGTTCTCCTTTTTCCCGTACTAGCTCAATTCAAATACTCGTTCTGCAGTTTTATGCTAGTCATGTCATTTGTCTAGAAACAACTTTCTTTTTCCTTCTTATTTATGAAATAAATGCCTCGGAAGAATTCAAGTATTTTTCATTAAAGTACAAAAAGGTAGTATTAGGTATGGGTGAATCTCCAAAGGTTCATATAGTATCCAGATCTGTAGACACTTGATTAAAAATGTTTAATCTACTAGACCATTAACAATCTGGAGGATAAGAGAGTATTCATGCATATGTGTGTGTGTGTGTGTGTGTGTTCATGTTTTGAGTTCTCAGTTGCTCAAACAGCAAGACATCAGCCAACACAAACTATTATCCTACAAAGAGGCAGTCCCATTTGTGTTCAATGTCAGATGTTAAGACATGTTGCTTATCTGACCAGTGAAAACATGAGGTCACTGTAAGCTTTTGATTTATTTGAATGCTCCCTTTTCCTGCTTGCTATTTAGGTCACCTCATTACATGATTAGAGCATAGGAAGTGAATAAAAGCTTTCATAGTGCATCTCTAGTCACAAATACTGCAAGGTCCCATTATATAGGAATTGTGGGGGAAAGGCAAGGCAAGGCAAGGCAACACAAAGCAACTCAGTTGACCTCAATTGAAGAAAATAACTTTAAACCCCAAAAAAGTGAGATAAAAACACCTACAAATTTTGATGTGGGTTTTCCTCACATATCTTCTTTTGTTTTTTTTAAAAAAAAAAGTCATGCAAGAATAAAACAATTATTTGGGGACAACATAAATTTAGTTTGGAAAACTTGATTCTCCATTTGTGTTTTACATATGTTTATCATCAGGAGTTGCAGAATGTCCCCTCTACTATGTTTTGAAAGCTGTCAAATATATTTTCACTAACTAGTCTCAGCAAAGCAAAAATAATTGAAAACTTCAAGAGGCATAATTTTTATGTAATATCAAAATTTTCTCATTCCCCAAATGCAAATAGTTTGCTCCAACTACATATTAAAAACCAGCTTTTCTAGTATGTTAAAAAATTGTCATAAAAGCCCATACAGTAAAAACAAAGAAACAAACTGAACATTATATATGAAGTTATTCGCTCAGTATTTATCCATCAATGAATGCTTTTTCTTTCACTCTTTAAGGGCCTAATGATTTACTCAGTTTGGAAGGTCCAATCTAAGCTATAAATACCACTATTAATAGGCTTCATTTCACTTAGTTGCACACAAAGCAGTTATATATCAGTGTTAAATTATATCTATTTCTATTGTTGATATTTGAGCTAAAGTCTTAGACATGTTTTAAACCATAAAACTATGTAGGGCCCAATTTGTTTACTATTGAATACAAAGCACTCTATGACAGAAACCGTGTCCTTAAATAAGCCCATATATCACACAACCACCTTTACCTTGTGAGTCAGTGCTTTGGCTTCAGAGGAAAAAGCAATGCTGTGATCCATCTACCTTCTACGCATCCTAGGCTATAGTGTCACCTCGCTTAGAGAATTGTAGCCTCGCGACCCATGTTAAAAAATAAAATAATAATCAGGTGCCATGACACATGTGAATGAAAGCAGTTCTAGCTGCAACTGCAGCACCTGTGGTAGCTATGGCAGACAATTGCAGAGCTGCTTCCTTCCACGTGGCAGGATATTTCTCCCTTGTCCAACCTGAACTCTCCTGCAGATGCTTTCTGTCTTCAGTTGAAGAGAGACAATGTGGCTAAGATTTGCTTTTCACACCACATAGGTGCAGTGGCCTGATTTCTGACTGAAAAATATACAGTTTCTGATTGAGATACATACAATTTCTGTATATGAAACTTCATAGCTGGCAGATCTGAGGCACTGGTAACAAGCAACTGTGGGCCATAACTTTTTCAGTTGGCGTAGCTGTAACTGGAAGAGGATAACACCAACAGCCTTGCTCATCTGAAATCACATGGGGGAATCTCAAGAGGCAAAATGGTAGAATTCGGCCAGGGGAAAGGATGCAAGCTCCCTGGAAGGTCACAGAGCACCATTATAGAGTTAAAATGCTCTTGCCAAAAGGAAACTTCAACCTAAATTAGAAAAGAAGGAAAATGGGTGGATGTGGTAAAAAGAGAGGGAGGCACAAAACGACAATGAACAAACAATGAATTAACACAGTAAACAGTGACTGCAAGCTGTCTGACTACTGTGCATGTTCTCAGAAAAGCATTTACTCTAGGATTCAATTTTTCATTGCAAATCTGAATTCCTCAGATGTCATGCTGCATCCATAATTAATTGTGGATGCATTCCCTATTCTTTATATGTTTGTCTGCTCTCACAGTAGTTTTGTCCTTGTGATAAAAGTTGGGGGTACAATAAAGGATGAGTAATTAACTGAAATGATAAACATAATAGGGTTGTGTGAAGCACCCTTAAAAATCAGACTCACCTGTCTACAACAGATATGATTCAATGTGCCAGATGAGAACTAGTGCAGTTGCCAAGGAGCATTACCTCCACCTTGCTGAATCTATATGACCTACACTATGGAAATGGAGTCTTGAAAATTATTAACTAAAACTTGCCTTTTTATCACTTAACACTAGCAGTGATGCTACACTCTTTTGGGTTAGTATAGCATTGCCTCAGTAAACTTTCAAGTAAAAGTCTGGCAGCTTTGGTAAAACCAGTGGGTATTATTTGAATTCCTTCTTTATGATCAACAACAATTGCAGTTTTGCTGCATGTTTCCAGAGCAGCAGATAGAAGATCTGCTCCAGTGTGCAGAGATAGAAGATTCTCTTTATGTGCTTTTGAATTAAAGTCTGCTAGGCTGAAATTATTCAGCCAAAATAAAGCATATCGTATGAGAAAGTAGGAATTTCATCAACTAAGACAGTTCAAATAAATATGTTAGTTAAATTACTCTAAGGTCTCACAAGGGCGCAATGCATGCACCATGTTCTACTCCCAGTTGACCTCTTAACAGGTGTTTCTGCTAAACAATTGGCATCTATGTGTCACTGGAAACAAACAAACATTTGTTTAAGTGAATCACCTTCCAAGAATAATGGCCATTGTCTGGAGACTAAGGCATTTTACCTCTTACTCAAAGGCTACTTTTCAGGATAGAACTTCAAGTTTCTTGAATGGAGTCTGGGAGTTCTTTTTTTTTGGAGAACACTGTTAAGCAATTATTGGTTCTGTGTCATAAAGATACCGATATTTAAAAATACCCTTTTGAAACACTTCCAAATCCAAACAAGTAGAGTCAAATGCTATTATAAAAGCTATGGGTTTTTTCATAGGATCATAGAATCATTACGGTTGGAAAAGAC
>NW_009595863.1:0-200 GCF_000690535.1 Cariama cristata
GGGCTGGCAGCCGCGCATCGGCCGGTGCGCCCCGTCATCCACTGCTCCTGCAGACCCCCGTGAGGGATAGTCGGAGTCAACCCAAAAAAGCGAACGAAAGAAAGGCACCGAGCGGGGGAAAGGGTCGGAGAGCACAAGGATCCCGGGGCGAGCAGGCGAGGTGAGGCAGGGCGGTGCTGGCGGGCGGGGGGGGTGCCCCA
>NW_009595864.1:0-834 GCF_000690535.1 Cariama cristata
ATGCAGAAACTCTGAAGAGAAGTACTGGGAGCAAAGCAGGCCTCCCACCACCACCTCCCACCCCCAGCACAAGGAGAGGAGAGGGTCACAGCCGCATGCTGGCTGCCCACGGTCATCTTTCTGGTTTCACCATTGTTCTGAAAGCCCATCACTTCTTGAGGATCACTGCGGGGGCATTGGTCAGCATGTGGTGGGCAATTGCATTCTGCATCACTTGTCTTTTCCTTGGGTTTTATTTCTTTTGGTTTATTCCTTTTCATTACTATTATTATTATTATTGTAATTATTATCATAATCTGTTTTTCTTATTATTAGCATTAATTTTTAGTTTGCTTTACTTATTAAACTGTTCTTATCTACACCCATGACTTTTACTTTTTTTTCATTTCTCCTGCCCATCTCACCAGGAGCGACAAAGGCTGAGCAAGCGGCTGCATGGTGCTTAGTTGCTACCTGGGGTTAAACCACGACAGTCCTTTTTGGTGCCCAATGCTAAATCTGACCAGAGCGTGTTCAAACGAACTTGTTATAAGCATTCACTAGAGTAGTTTAATAGTCGCTACTCACAACGGTGATTCATTGGCTCTCGGAGTTGGTGCGCTCACTCTCAGAGTTGTGTTTTCTATCACCTCGTTTGCCGTACAGAGTGCCTGTGCTGCTGCTAATCACCTATAAGGTTTATTGGATTAAGGGTTTTGCTTTGGGGTATTACGTCCGAGTGCCGTGGGGGTGTGGGATTTCTTCCTGTTGCCTGCGCAATTTAGCCCACCCTCTTGGCCCTTTTCTTCCTTTTCTTTAGAGCAATCTGGGGTCATTCCTGAATCTCCTGTGGGC
>NW_009595865.1:0-377 GCF_000690535.1 Cariama cristata
CCTTGTCTCAAACCGGTCCTGTGTCCCTGAACCTCCAGACTGTGAACTGGGACTAACCCAGTGTTCCCAAATTGTCCCCATGTCCCTTGATCAACCCCCAGACCCCAAACCGGGAGAGACCCTGTGTCCCTAAACTGTCCCTGTGTCCCTACACCGACCCCATGTCCCCAAACCGAGAGTGACCCGGTGTCCCCAAACTGACCCTCTGTCCCCACACCAATTCCCAGACTCTGAACCAGGACCAGCCCTGTGTCCCCAAACCAGCCCTGTGTCCCCACACTGGCCCCCAGACCCCATGTCCCCAAACTATCCCCATGTCCCCAAACCAGTTTCCCCAGTCCAGTCCCATGTCCCCAGACCAGTCTATTATCACCGAA
>NW_009595866.1:0-3770 GCF_000690535.1 Cariama cristata
TCTCATGTAAATACCTCTCACAGAAATGCAGAACGATTTAATTTCACCCATTAGAAGTATGACAAAAATAACTCGTCATCTAAACACTTCCCAGAGAAAGATTCTCAAATATGGTTTTACTGGAATTTTTTTCTTGTGCTTCTGTATTCTCCATCTTCAGGAATGGAAAATGGGCATGCTTACTCACTCATTTTTTTTCCTCCTTTAATTCAAAACAATTTCAATACTCATTAAAATGTTTGGTTGCTGGTTCTGAAGATACTCCGTAAGCATTAAACCACTGTGGAGATAAGGTTGATATAAATTCGGGAACAGATTAGGGGAACTACTCGCATTCACCTTTATGCTCTTCTGGCTTTAGTATTAAAGGCAGCCTGGAGGTCAGAGGTATCAAAACAGTGGCTTTCTTGATGCACAGATCTGGCTTCCTAATCAAATCCTGCAGAAATAAAGCTTGCACTTAAAAAAAAAACATTCTGGACATTTACCCATAAAAAACTTCTTGGAGTGACTTTGCTACATGGGTTTTGCTTGTCACTACAGTGCTAGGGCTGGTATAAATAGCTCGGATTTACCACGGCAGCTTGTTAACTCTCAGCTGCACGATGAGCCTCTACGGGTTGATTTTCTAGGACCGGAGCAGGGAATCGCAGCCTGGATAGTGTTCCTGCTTCAGGGATGGGATAATGGCCTGGCTGTTCAAGGCAGCCGTGGGCTGGAAGACAAACCTTCCTCCAGAGAGCTGTGCTGACGGGAACATTAATGTTTATTGCGCTTGTTGAGTAAATAAAAGCCTTGTTCTGCTCCTGAATTGCCTACGGCTCCGTTGTACAGCCCAGTGCATTGCGCTGCTGCCAAGACCCTTGCTGTGCGTCCAGGTCCTATACGGCCCTGCATCATAAATGGTGATTTTCCATCATTTTATTGCTCGTAATTGGAAAGTTGGCCCAGAACTCCCTTCAGAAGAGACTGTTGAGCCCTGTACCCATTTACAGCACTTCCACTGCCCTTAGGAAAGGATTTGCCGGTGCTTTGCACACTGGCGATAAGGCTCGGCACATTATTTTAGGTTCTTATACAGAGCTATTCCTATTTCTGGTGTGGCTGGAGCTTTCTGGTTTGAGGGTCTATTGAGTTTGCAGAATATGATAAATCGGATTTTTGTATTTTCATCTCTCTTGACAACGGAAAGAAATTTCTACAAGGAAACAGATTTTTTTAATTATAGGTCTGACAGCTACCTCCAGTTCCAGTTTCTCCCATCCATAACACGCTCTGGGGAGATTAGCCACGTTGCCAGGTGCTGGCTCATAGCTCCCCTTATATCTGAAGTAACAGACTGTGCTTCCAGCATTAGGAAGTGTGGCCAGATACTTGAAGCCTTTTATTTAGTAAAAACTAGCAGAAGCTGCCAGGAGATAGACAGCAATATATTTGATAGTCTCTCAACTTTTTTTACTTCATAGTGCATTTCATTAGAAACTCACAGGAGCTCTTCAGTTAATAACGTGTCAGTCTCCAAGGGTGGTCAGGACCATCATCCCTTTGCCTGAAGATCTCTCCACCCACCCAGAGATGTCCTTGACCACCGTCCTGGCCACTCTCCTCCCCTCATTTGGATGGGATCCTGGTCCTGTGCCCAAAAGTGGATATTGAAAAGAATGAGAAATCCACACTTTTAGCAGAGGTTACGGATTTCTGTTTGCCCTGGGTGGAAAAGCCAAGCCAAACAGCACTGTGGCAGGGTGATGTGCCAGGCAATCACAGGCGTAAGGCAAGGTGCTGCCGAGAAAGGGGCAAACCCACTGCTGGAAACACCGCAACAGTGAGGGGCTCCCATGCTGCAGCTTCCCCATCCAGCATCTCCAGGCTCTTGCAACCGGCATCGCCTTGAATTTGGAAAAAAGCAGCACTGGGTGCCCCATCAGCAGCAGGGAAAGCTGTGAAGTTGGCACGTAGGGATGTCAATTTGCTGGTGACTCAGTGTCTGATTTATCCCGTCCATGCGATGCTCCTGCAGGAAAAGCTTATTAATCAGGTCTGCGTTTCCAATGCAGCTCCATGATTTAGGGTTCCCCATGACTAAAGTTTTGGTGACAGTGAAGTTATTACATGCCTTGGTGACTTCTGGAAAGGGCTGGCAGGCTGGGGAGAGGTACTGAGGTGGCACGAAGGGGTCTGTAACGTCTCAGGACCCTGAGAAGGAAAAGCCCACCGGGGCTGAGCACAGGTCAGGGAGTGCTGTGAAAATGGGCTGCTGTTGCAATATTCATAGGAGAAAGCTAGAACCACGTCATGCTTAGAGGAGAGGGTCCCACTGTCCAGCCCCCCCCAGCACAGTGTGACCTTCTCTGGCTGCTGGCACATTTCCCCTGGCTGCGAGGTACAGCTCAGTCACTAATTTGGGGCTCCCTGTTGATGTTGGCTCTGGTACAGCGGTGGTTTCTATGGCAACTCCAGAGGTGGATGCAGGGATGGCTTCAGCAGAGGTACCGCCAGCCCAGGTATCCCAGGATGTTCCTGACAAAACGCAGGCAAATGGACACGCAGCACATCGGGACAGACCCTGCAGTCACTGTGCTGGGCAGGCAGTGGAGGCGATGGGGCAATGACACCAAAAACATCTTGCAAATGCTCTTTTCTGAATCGTTTCCAACTTTCCCCATGCCGCGACACCCCTGGCAGACATCGCAGCCTGCCCCACTGGCGTGCTGGATGCTGCCGCACTCTAAAAAATACTCCCGTCTCTCTGGCCCTGCTACCCACCCGAGGATCACACCAGCTGTCTTCTCCAAAAGGTCAGACATCTGCACTTGATATTTACCTGGACCTGTGAGATCTTTCTAATGTTGTATCAGTGAAAGATCGAATCCCTCGCCTGTATCAGCTACCACCGCTCTCTGCTTTGGGGAGCGTGACTCTGCATGAAGCCAAGACCAACGAGGCTCAGGTGAGCTCACAGCACGGGCAATTGGGGCAGTTACCCCCCCACTGGTCTCGCTGTGCACCCCTAAACGTCATCCACGGACACCACCGGTACGGAGCTTACCTTCCCTTCCTGGCGTCGGTAAGCGGGAGATGCGGTGTTCCTGCCTGGGGCAGCTGGACACAGCCAGACCCGGCTCTCCCAGGCACCAGCCACACTCCATCCTTTGAGACAGGGCTGTGGGGCTGGATGGGGCCCAGGACCCCCGGCATCATCAGGCATCTCCTCTTATTTCTCAGCATCCTAACAGCCCTCACCATTCCCTGCTCTCTCTCACACGCCAGCTCCCTCCAACAAAGCCCTTCTCCTGCTGCTGCCTTCACCTCTCACAGCCCCTTCGCCCACAGGAGAGGCCGAGCAGGAGCAAGGCTGTGCCGAGGCAGGGCAGCTGCCGCTCAGCTCTCCCTCTCCAAAAGGAGGGCCGGATCCCTACATCACATTGCTCCGCTTGCTCTGGCAGTGGGGAAAGGAACAAGAGCCGTCCCTGCCCCAAAGCACAGGGTCCCGCTAGGGAAGGGCTCACCAGGCTCTCCCTTGGGAGGGGGTTTCCCAACAGGATGCGGCATGTCCCTGTCTGAAGCAGGACAACTAGGGACAACACAACTCCAGGGGGGGTAAAATTCCACATATTTCATTTATTTGAGGTGCTACGTCACCTCCTAGGCACTGAGCTACAGGGCACCTCTGTGCTACATGAGACATCGACTGGGTCTACGACGACACAGCATTCACTGCTACACACATGGCACGGACACGCCGCGGCACGGATGGGGCAGGACAGGGC